>NC_088409.1:36654509-36954509 GCF_034236695.1 Oncorhynchus nerka | reverse complement strand
ATACATTGCCTTCAGAAAGTATTTACACCCTTTGATTTTTTTTTCACATTTTGTTGTTACAAAGTGGGATTAAAATGGTTGACAAAATGTACAATTAAATTAATCTACAAATAATATGTAATGTCAAGTGGAAGAAAAATACTAACATTTGTAAAAAATAAAAAATAAAAAAACACATACAGTATATCTTTATTACGTAAGTATTCAACCCACTTAGTCAACACATGTTAGAATCACCTTTGCCAGCGATTACAGCTGGGAGTCTTTCTGGGCAAGTCTCTAACAGCTTTTCACACCTGGATTGTGCAACATTTGCCCCTTATTCTTCTTAAAATTCTTCAAGCTCTGTCAAATTGGTTATTGATCATTGCTAGCAAACTATTTTCAGGTCTTGCCATAGATTTTCAAGCAGATTTAAGTCAAAACTGTAACTCGGCTACTCAGGAACATTCACTGTTTTGAGAATGACACAAATATTAATTTCCACAAAGTTTGCTGCTTCAGTGTCTTTAGATATTTTTGCCAGATGTTACTATGGAATACTGAAGTATAATTACAAGCATTTCATGAGTGTCGAAGGCTTTTATTGACAATTACTTGAAGTTGATGCAAAAAGTCAATATTTGCAGTGTTGACCCTTCTTTTTCAAGACCTCTGCAATCCGCCCTGGCATGCTGTCGATTAACTTCTGGGCCACATCCTGACTGACGGCAGCCCATTCTTGCATAATCAATGCTTGGAGTTTGTCAGAATTTGTGGGTTTTTGTTTGTCTACCCGCCTCTTGAGGATTGACCACAAGTTCTCAATGGGATTAAGGTCTGGGGAGTTTCCTGGCCATGGACCCAAAATATCGATGTTTTGTTCCCTGAGGCACTTAGTTATCACTTTTGCCTTATGGCAAGGTGCTCCAACATGCTGGAAAAGGCATTGATCGTTACCAAACTGTTCCTGGATGGTTGGGAGAAGTTGCTCTCGGAGGATGTGTTGGTAACATTCTTTATTTATAAAATTGTGAGTGAGCCCACTCCCTTGGCTGAGAAGCAACCCCACACATGTATGGTCTTAGGATGCTTTACTGTTGACACAGGACTGATGGTAGCGCTCACCTTGTCTTCTCAGGACAAGCTTTTTTCCGGATGCCCCAAACAATCGGAAAGGAGAAAATTACTTTACCCCAGTCCTCAGCAGTCCAATCCCTGTAACTTTTGCAGAATATCAGTCTGTCCCTGATGTTTTTCCTGGAGAGATGTGGCTTCTTTGCTGCCCTTCTTGACAGCAGTCCATCCTCCAAAAGTCTTTACCTCACTGTGTGTGCAGATGAACTCACACCTGCCTGCTGCCATTCCTGAGCAAGCTCTGTACTGGTGGTACCCCGATCCCACAGCTGAATCAACTTTAGGAGACGGTCCTGGTGCTTGCTGGACTTTCTTGGGCGCACAGAAGCCTTCTTCACAACAATTGAACCGCTCTCACTGAAGTTCTTGATGATCCGACAAATGGTTGATTTAGGTGCAATCTTACTGGCAGCGGTATCCTTGCCTGTGAAGCCCTTTTTGTGCCAATCAATGATGATGGCACGTGTTTCCTTGCAGGTAACCATGGTTGACAGAGGAAGAACTGATTCCAAGCACCACCCTCCTTTTGAAGCTTCCAGTCTGTTATTCGAACTCAATCAGCATGACAGAGTGATCTCCAGCCTTGTCCTCGTCAACACTCACACTTGTGTTAATGGGAGAATCACTGACATGATGTCAGCTAGTCCTTTTGTGGCAGGGTTGAAATGCAGTGGAAATATTTTTGGGGGATTCAGTTCATTTGCATGGCAAAGAGGGACTTTGCAATTAATTGCAATTCATCTGATCACTCTTCCTAACATTCTGGAGTATATGCAAATTGCCATCATACAAACTGAGGTAGCAGACTTTGTGAAAATTAATATTTGTGTTATTCTCAAAACTTTTGGCCACGACTGTAGATTTGGACTTGTGTTTTAGGTTCGTGTCCAGCTGAAATGTGAATTAATCTTCCAGTGTCTGGTGGAAAGTAGACTGAACCAGGTTTTCCTCTAGAATTTTGCCTGTGCCTAACTCCATTCCATTTATATTTTACCCTGAAAAACTCCCCAGTCTTTAGCGATGACGAGCATAACATGATGCAGTCACCGCTATGCTTGAAAATATGGAGAGTGGTACTCAGTAATGTGTTGTATTGGGTTTTCCCCAAATGTAACACCTTGTATTTAGGACAAAAAGTGAATTGCTTTGCCACATTGTTTCAGTATTCCTTTAGTGCCTTGTTGCAAACAGTGCATGTTTTGGAATATTTTAATTATGTACAGGCTTCCTTCTTTTCACTCTGTCAATTAGGTTAGTATTGTGGAGTAACTACAATGTTGTTGATCCATCCTCAGTTTTCACCTCCCACTGCTTCTCAAAGGGATATTCAATGTCTGTTTGTTTTATTTATATATTTTTTTAACGTATTTAGGCTTGCCATAAAAAAAAGGGTTGAATACTTATTGACTCAATACATTTCAGCTTTTCACTTTTAATTATACAGAACAAAAATATAAACATAACATGCGACAATTAACAATTTTACTGACACAGTTTATAAGGAAATAAATTAGGCCCTAATCTATGGATTTCACATGACTCGGCAGGGGCGCAGCCATGGGTGGGCCTGGGAGGGCATAGACCCACCCACTTGGGAGCCAGGCTCAGCCAATCAGAATTTTAAAAACGTATACAGAAGGGCTTTATCTCAGACAGAAATACTCCTCAGTTTCATTAGCTGTTCGGGTGGCTGGTCTCAGACAATCCCTTAGGTGAAGAAGCCGGATGTGGAGGTCCTGGGCTGGCATGGTTACATGTGATCTGTGGTTGTGAGGCCGGTTGGCCATACTGCCAAATTGAAAAATGAAATTGTTAGAGGCGGCTTATGGTAGAGAAATTAACATTAAATTCTCTGGCAACAGTTCTGGTGGACATTCCTGTAGTCAGAATGCTAATTGCACGCTCCCTCAACTTGAAACCTCTGTGGCATTGTGTTGTGTGACAACTGCACATTTTAGTGGCCTTTTATTGTCCCCAGCACAAGGTACACCTGTGCAATGATCATGCTGTTTAATCAGCTTCTTTATATGCTACACCTGTCAGGTGGATGGATTATCTTGGTAAAGGTTAAATGCTCACTAATAGGAACTTAAAATAAATTTGTGCTCAAAATTGGAAAGAACATTTCTGGGATCTTTTATTTAAGCTCATGAAACATGGGACCAACACATTACATGTTGCGTTTATATTTTTGTTCAGTATAATTTTGAAATGTTTTGAAAATCATTATTCCACTTTGACATTATGCTGTTTTGTGTGTACGGCAGTGGAAAAATCTCAATTGAATCCATTTTAAATTCAGGCTGTAACACAACAAAATGTGGAAAAAGTCAAGGGGTGTGAATACTTTCTGAAGGCACTGTATTGTGATCGAAAAGGTTAAAATGTCCTAAATCAGCACTCCTACTCTGAGACACTTGACATGCGGACCCAGATCTTTCTGTCCCGGGGTTGAGTTTTCAGCAGAGGTCACAGGTTTAAAACTAGTTTGACGGGTTTTGAGGCAACTGAGAGTGGTGACATGAATCTGTGAATCAATAGCATTGGATTGGGTTTCTCTCTTCCCCTAAAACAGCACAAGTGTGCCAATTCATGGACTTTGCAATGCGTGTATTGGTGTAACAATTTAATGGACATTAGTGGTGTCATAATAATCAAGGGATTTAAATGTAGTGCTTACTGGCTAGTATGTGAATATCCTACCCATTGTGCTGTACCCATTGAGGTATCTTACCAATTAACTAAATTCCTCATTAACTGGAATTGATCCCTTTTTGATTGAGATATGTTTCGGTTTGAAAGTCAACTTGAACTGTTAAAAAAAAAAAAAAAAAAAAAAAAAGTTCTCAAATGCAGTTCTGTCCGGGTTGGGATTCAAGAGATTATTTTGAACTGTTGTTCAATGTGATGTAGTATTTTGTGTGTTTGTAATGCTTGTTAGTTTGTGTATACCACCTCCAGTAAATAAATTATATTTGCTAAGACTGAAGTGTGTCAGAAACTAGTGTACATGTATTATGTTTACTATAATGATCAAAAAATAAGCGCATTGAGTAATTGTGAGTAATTGAATAAACTTTATTTTATATACAGTACCAGTCAAGTTTGGGCACCTACTCATTCAAGGGTTTTTCTTTATTTTTTACTATTTTCTACATTGTAGAATAATAGTGAAGACATCAAAACGATGAAATAACACATACGGAATCATGTAGTAACCAAAAAAGTGTTAAAAATATAAAATATATATATATATAAAAATATATTTGAGATTTGAGATTCTTCAAACTAGCCATCCTTTGCCTGGATGACAGCTTTGCACACTCTTGACATTCTCTCAACCTCAATTAACAGGTGTGCCTTGGAAAGATATTCCACAAATGAACTTTTAACTTTTTAATGCGTTTGAGCCAATCAGTTGTATTGTGACAGGGTATGGGTGGTATACAGAAGATAGCCATATTTGGTAAAAGACCAAGTCCATATTATGGCAAGAACAGCTCAGATAAGCAAAGTGAAACGACAGTCCATCATTACTTTAAGAGATGAAGGTCAGTCAATCCAGAAAAAGTGCAGTCACAAAAACCATCAAGCGCTATGATGAAACTGGCTCTCATGAGGATCGCCACAGGACAGGAAGACCCAGAGTTAACTCTGCTGCAGAGGATAGGTTCATTACAGTTACCAGCCTCAGAAATTGCAGGCCAAATAAATGCTTCACAGAGTTCAAGTAACAGACACATCTCAACATCTAACTGTTCAGAGGAGACTTCATAGATAAATTGCTGCAAAGAAACCACTACTGAAGGACACCAATAAGAAGAAAAGACTTGTTTGGGCCAAGAAACACGAGAAATGGACATTTGACCAATGAAAATCTGTCGTTTGGTCTGATGAGTCCAAATTTGAGATTTTTGGTTTGACCAAGAAGGAAAGTGATGGAGTGCTGCATCACATGACTTGGCCTCCACAATCACCCGACCTCAAACCAATTGAGATGGTTCGGGATGAGTTGGACCGAAGAGTGAAGGAAAAGCAGCCAACGAGTGCTCAGAATATGTGGGAACTCCTTCAAGACTGTTGGACAATTATTCCAGGTGAAGCTGGTTGAGAGAATGCCAAGCGTGTGCAAAGCTGTCATCAAGGCAAAAGGTGGCTACTTTGAAGAATCTAAAATATGTATAACACTTTTGGTTACTACACAATTCCATATGTGTTATTTCATAGTTTTGATGTCTTCAATATTATTCTACAATGTAGAAAATAGTAAAAATAAAGAAAAACTCTTGAATGTGTAGGTGTGTCCAAACTTTTGTCTGGTACTGTATATTTTGTCCTTTTTCATAGCTCTGGCAAACATCTCATGAGAATAATCATTCTAAGCAATGACATTCATATTACATATGTAATCAATATAATTTTTGATTGAGAAGTAAATTGCACACACGAAAAAGAAGAGTGACCTAGATAACTTCTATAACTGATACTCCTAGACTGAATCAAACTCAAAGCAGTATTTACCTGCTTATTTTTAGGTTCTAAATAAGGGCATTACCTTGGTTCATTTTTTGGGGCTCTAATGATATCTTAGGCCATACATACAGGTTTTTTAGTTACACATGGCCCCCAGAAAAAACTGTACTGCATCAAAATGTAATTATAACAAACATCTGAGACAGAAAGTGAGAGCATGCACTCTTGGTCTCATCATCATACATTGTCCTATGAAAAGTGCATTTCCCTTGGAAGACAAGTTGCCTCCTGGCATCCCTCATTCTCTTCCCTCCCATCCTTCCCTCTTCTCCACGGGGCTATTTTCTGCCAGCTTAGCCTGGGAGATGAGATGCGCTCTGACAAGCCCAGATGGGCAGCACTTGCGTATGGGGGTAAGTGACAGTGGCCTGCCCCCAGAGTGGAGGAGTGGCAGGGGGGAGCCGGGTGGCAGAGCATAGCAGAATGAACGTTCGTCCCAAATTGCCCCCCTTTCTCTATAAAGTGAACTACTTTTGACCATAGGGCTCTGCTCAATAGTAGTGCACTATGTAGGAAATAGGGTGCCATTTCGGACTCATCTTCTAGGTGAATGGCTGTAATGAAGAATGAGAAGAACTCTCACAGTGGCTATGAAGAACATTCAGCGCTAGAAGTTTGGAGTTTGTCACCTTACCCAGTGTAAAAGCAAGCTGGAGAGACATAACATATAGTGTGACTATATGATTTGTGGGATGATCCTCATCATACAAATTTTAGGACTCTTCTACTCCCTCCCCATGACGCGAAGCAGCAAGCGAGCCTGATGTGATGGTAGCCGAAGTGGGGATACACCTTCTGGAAAGCCATTTATCCATGCAGATTTGGTGTCAGTCTAAATATAAGGGTGTCAGCTGCATTGTCTCTAATCAGCTGGTCACAAAGGACTAGCCTGGGTGTAGAAATATATATATATTTTTGTTTGCTCAAGGTCCCACCAGTGAGCCTCACACAAGTCAAGCCACTCAATGTGCAAAATACGTTATTTAGGGAAGTCAGAAGTTGGCAGGTAGCAGCTACTGAACTGCTCGTATAGGCCTGTGTGTCCGACTGCAGAGGGAATGGATGTGTCTTTCTTATTTGTATTCAGACGGGGTTAAACCAGTGGCTCTTTTTCCTCCAAAAGAGAGCAGTAACTCACCAGTCGTTTCTTTATACTTGCAGAAATGACCCAACGCTGAAACAAGGGGAGAAGGTTAATCTGCCGGCTTTTGAAGTCAGGGTTATGTCTCATTGACTATACACAAAAGGGAAAGCTACTCAAGGCTGCTTTGAACTCAAAATAATGCAGCTTTTCCATCTCTCTGTGATGTATCTTTGAACTGCTTAGTAAAGGGTTAAGGTGACTTTGGGTATTTAGCACACAACATAATGTAGTGCTGTAGTATACAATACATTTCTCTGTGATATCACAATAATATCATCATAGTAAACTCAAGGTTATTTTGACAAAATATGCAGCTAACAAAATTCTATAGCAGAAGAAGAGCAATTAACACTTTGTGGCCTGGTTTGGTTCATGTGCAAACCATGTTCAGGACTTGATATTGAAAGCTTGAGTTGGTTTTCATTTCCACACCTGATATTTTCTCACAGCACACCTGAGAAGTTTCAAAAACATGCACGTTGACATGTTCATTTGCAGAACACCTGAGACCAGCCTGAAGAAGGTGCTGTAAATGATGCTATGGCAATGCACCTTTCATCATTACAGCAACATACCTGAGAGAGGAGCCGTAAAGATTCTCTCATTATTATCACAGACAGTCTCCAACTTGAGTACATTTCCTCACAAAGTATTCATATCCCTTGACGTATTCCACATTTTGTTGTGTCAAAATTGATTAAATTGATTGTTTTTCTCACCCATCTACACAAGATTCCCCATAATGACAAAGTAAAAACATGTTTTAGAAATGTTTGAACATTTATTGCAAATTAAATACAGAAATATCTCATTCACGTAAGTATTCACAGCACTGAGTCAATACTTATGTTAGAATCACCTTTGGCAGCGATTACAGCTGGGAGTCTTTCTGGGTAAGTCTCTAAGATCTTTACACACCTTTATTTTTCAATAGTTGCATATTATTATTTTAAAATTCTTCAAGCTCTGTCAAGTTGGTTGGTGATCATTGCTAGACAGCCATTTCCAAGTCTTGCCATAGATTTTCAAGACGATTTAAGTCAAAACTGTAACTAGGCCACTCAGGAACATTCAATGTTGTCTTGGTAAGCAACTAGGTTATCGTCCTGCTGAAAGGTGAATTTGTCTCCCAGTGTCTGGTGGAAAGCAGACTGAACCATGTTTTCCTCTAGGATTTTGCCTGTCCTCAGCTCTATTCCATTTATTTTTATCCTAAAAAAACTTCCTAGTCCTTGCCAATGGCAAGCATACCCGTAACATGATGCAGCCACCACCATGCATGAAAATATAAAGAGTGGTACTCAGTGATTTGTTGTGTTGGATTTGCCCCAAACATGCTTTGTATTCAGGACATTAAGTTAATTTAAACAGGATGCATGTTTAGGAATATTTTTCATTCTGTACAAGCTTCCTTTTTTTCATTCTGTCATTTAGGTTAGTATTGTGGAGTAACTACAATGTTGTTGATCCATCATCAGTTGTCCCTTATCACAGCCATTAAACTCTGTAACTATTTTAAAGTCACCATTGGTCTCATGGTGAAAACCCTGAGAGGTTTCCTTCTTCTCGGGCAACTGAGTTAGGAATGACGCATGTCTCTTTGTAGTGACTAGGTGTATTGATACCCCATCCAAAGTGTAATTAATAACTAACCCCATACTCAAAGTGATATTCAATGTCTGCTTTTATATTTTTACCAATAGCTGCCCTTCTATGTGAATAATTGGAAAACCTCCCTGGTCTTTGTGGTTGAATATGTGTTTGAAATCCACTGCTCAACTGAGGGACCTTACAGATAATTGTATGTGTGGGGTAAAGAGATGAGGTAGTCATTCAAAACTCATGTTAAACACTATAATTGCTCACAGAGTGAGTCCATGCAACTTATTATGTGACTTGTTAAGCACCTTTTTATTCCTGAACTTATTTAGGCTTGTCATAATAAAAGGGATTGAATATTTATTCCACTTTAACATTGTGGCCAGTGACACAACATATCAATTGAATCAATGTTAAATTCAGGCTGTAACACAAGAAAATGTGGGAAAAGTCCAGGGGTGTGAACTTTCTGAAGTCACTGTACCTGGAATAATAGAAAGGAATGAGTTTTTTCCTTTCCCTTTTCTTGTTGTTCTTTCCTTTCATTTGCTTTCCCTTCCTTTCCTTTCCCTTCTTTTCCTTTCGTTCCCTCTGTTCCAGCATGACCTTTTCCTTATCTCTCCATCCTCACCTCCAAGCCGAGGGAACAAGCCCAAAGACGTCATCATCAATAAGACGTGGTGGTGTGCCGTTACTAAATACCCCAATGCAAAGAGAGAGAGTGGAGTCTGTGAGTGAGATACAAAGCAAAGACCATTGGAAAAAACCAAGAACCAGAAAATAGTATTCCACAAACAGGTAGAACATCACAAATGGATTCCAAGGGCAAAGAGTGATGAGTTTGCCAGTGCTACAAAAATGGGTTTAAAATGTTAATTGTTGGTCACGCTTTACATTGCATTGTTGGTATTACTGTTATTACTGTGTTATTTTTTATTTTATTTATTTTATCTTTATTTAACTAGGCAAGTCAGTTAAGAACAAATTCTTATTTTCAATGACGGCCTAGGGACAGTGGGTTAACTGCCTGTTCGGGGGCAGAACGACAGATTTGTACCTTGTCAGCTCGGGGACATGAACTTGCAACCTTTCAGTTACTAGTCCAACACTCTAACCACTAGGATTAGTGTGTACTTATTTATATAAATATAGTGAAACAAGTATTGTATTATATTTACTCATTGTTACAGTGTATTCACACAAAGAGGGTGTTAAGGCTTGGGTTGGTGTTAACGGTTAAGGGTTAGGGTTGTGGTTGAGGCTAGTGTTAGGGTTGGGGTTAGGGTTGTGGTTGAGACTAGGGTTAGTGTTGAACTGGGATGTGGACATGAAGCTAGGGTTAGGGTTGTGGTTGAGGATCGGTTTAGGGTTGAACTGGGATGTGGACATGAAGCTAGGTTTAGGGTTGTGGTTGAGGATCGGTTTAGGGTTGAACTGGGATGTGGACATGAAGCTAGGTTTAGGGTTGTGGTTGAGGATCGGTTTAGGGTTGAACTGGGATGTGGACATGAAGCTAGGGTTAGGGTTGTGGTTGAGGATCGGTTTAGAGTTGAACTGGGATGTGGACATGAAGCCTCAACCCTAACCTTATGTACAGTTTAGCAATACCTATCATGACCTAGGCCTAGATTAAATCCATAGCGCGAAATATCCGAGTAAAGCGTGATTGATATTGAATCCAAGATGGCGTAGCAGTAAGTCGTCCTGTCGTGTCGTGTCCCCCTGTATATATATATATATCGTTTCTTTTTCTTTTTTTACATATTTTCCATCGCATATCTCTTTAAAAACTTGTTGCTAAACCTAAGCTTCCAAATACTCTCCTGCAACCCGCCTCACCCAATGTAGCTATTTTCCTAAAGTATTTATACTTACTTCGGAACCGGAACCCCTCAACTGAAGCTAGCCAGATAACCACCAGCTATGCTAGCGGTCTTCAGCTAACCGGTCATCAGCTAACCTTCAGCCCGGAAAGCTCTCGCCAGTTCGAACAACGCGACTCTAACCAGAGCATAACGGACCTATTTATTTTTCACCCCCGGATTCATCCCCGGATGCCCACCGCAAACGGAACATTTTTCAGCTGGATCTTCACAACCAGCTATCTAGCTATCTACGAACTGTTAGCTGTTAGCTTTAGCTTGCTAGCACAGGCCTGCTAGCACAGGCCTGCTAACCGTCTGAATTTCCGCGTCCCAAACACCCATATTTACTTTCTCTTTTTGATTTTTAATTTGTTTATACCTTCCGGAAACCTGCCTCACCCAATGTGATACGGAATCGCTATTATTTAAAAAAAAATTAGAACACACTCCAGAACCTCCAGAAGCTAACCAGCTAACTAGCTACAAGCTATTTAGTCATTGTTAGTTTTTTAAACCTGGATAACACTCGCCAGTCCAGCTTCCCTGCCCCACCCACCGCTGCCCCCTGGACACTGATCTCTTGGCCACATAGCTGATGCACGCTGGACTGTCCATTAATCACGGTACTCCATTCTGCTTGTTTGTTTTATCTGTTGGCCCCGTTGCCTAGTCAACGCCATTTTACCTGCTGTTGTCGTGCTAGCTGACTAGCTGTTATCTCACCTACTGTTTTAGCTAGCTTTCCCAATTCAACACCTGTGATTACTGTATGCCTCGCTGTATGTCTCTCTCAAATGTCAATATGCCTTGTATACTGTTGTTCAGGTTAGTTATCATTGTTGTTACGGATACAGTTATCCTGTGTGTGTGTGTGTGTATCCTGTGTGTGTGTTTCTTTTCTCTCCTTCTCCCCTCACAGGTGAAAACCATCACTCCCCAATCAGTCAACAATCAATCATCAATCAGAAGACACACCTCCTCCTATTTCCTACCCTATCACAGTTCCTTCCCCATGGTTTAAAAACCCCATAATTTGTTTGTTCTAGAGCTCAAGCTCAAGCTCTAGCTCAAGCTCTAGCTCTAGCTCTAGCTCTAGCTCTAGCTCTAGCTCTAGCTCTAGCTCAGCTCTAGCTCAAGCTCTAGCTCTAGCTCTAGCTCTCTGTAAATGCCATGTCTGTAGGTCTCTGTGTTTCACTCTCGCTTTGTGTCTTAACCTCTCTTTTGTTTAAAGCACCTCCATAGCACTTTGTCATCACCTGTGAGTATTGTTTTTGGTTATGGTGTTTGTTTGTTGCTGGTGGGAAAAGGGGGAAACCAAGACAAGTCGCCCATGGGCATACACTACCCGTAGGTGAACTTTGTTAAATACACTAGTTAGAACTGGGCGGACCACCCACTGTATTTTTGGTTAGTTAGTTAGCTGTTGTTAAAGTAGGCTAGTCTAGCTTAGGGGTGTTTTTGAATACTTATTGTTTCTTTTCTTGGGTCCAGCTCAGCCCCTTTTCCTGCTCCCGCCATTACCGTGTGTTTATAAATAAACCTAGAGTTTGACGGTAGATTTCTGTTGTCGTGGTTATTTCGTGCACACTTTTACTTTGTCACAATAATAATTTGCATGAGTTATGTTACGGGTCTCATTACCATCCCCCCTAGACTGTCGGGCCTAAAGGGATTCGTAACAATTGTTTTAGTTCACAATGGAGCCCCTAGTTCCACTCTTCATACCCCTGATAACTCCTTTGTCCCACCTCCCACACATGCGGTGACCTCACCCATTACAACCAGCATGTCCAGAGATACAACCTCTCTCATCATCACCCAGGGCCTGGGCTTACCTCCGCTGTACCCGCACCCCACCATACCCCTGTCTGCGCATTATGCCCTGAATATATTCTACCATGCCCAGAAACCTGCTCCTCTTATTCTCTGTCCCCAACGCTCTAGGCGACCAGTTTTGATAGCCTTTAGCCGCACCCTCATATTACTCCTTCTCTGTTCCGCGGGTGATGTGGAGGTAAACCCAGGCCCTGCATGTCCCCAGGCACCCTCATTTGTTGACTTCTGTGATCGAAAAAGCCTTGGTTTCATGCATGTCAACATCAGAAGCCTCCTCCCTAAGTTTGTTTTACTCACTGCTTTAGCACACTCTGCTAACCCTGATGTCCTTGCTGTGTCTGAATCCTGGCTCAGGAAGGCCACCAAAAATTCAGAGATTTCCATACCCAACTATAACATCTTCCGTCAAGATAGAACTGCCAAAGGGGGAGGAGTTGCAGTCTACTGCAGAGATAGCCTGCAAAGTAATGTCATACTTTCCAGGTCCATACCCAAACAGTTCGAACAACTAATTTTGAAAATTACTCTCTCCAGAAATAAGTCTCTCACTGTTGCCGCCTGCTACCGACCCCCCCTCAGCTCCCAGCTGTGCCCTGGACACCATTTGTGAATTGATCGCCCCCCCATCTAGCTTCAGAGTTTGTTCTGTTAGGTGACCTAAACTGGGATATGCTTAACACCCCGGCAGTCCTACAATCTAAGCTTGATGCCCTCAATCTCACACAAATCATCAAGGAACCCACCAGGTACAACCCTAACTCTGTAAACAAGGGCACCCTCATAGACGTCATCCTGACCAACTGGCCCTCCAAATACACCTCCGCTGTCTTCAACCAGGATCTCAGCGATCACTGCCTCATTGCCTGTATCCGCTACGGAGCCGCAGTCAAACGACCACCCCTCATCACTGTCAAACGCTCCCTAAAACACTTCTGTGAGCAGGCCTTCCTAATCGACCTGGCCCGGGTATCCTGGAAGGACATTGACCTCATCCCGTCAGTTGAGGATGCCTGGTCATTCTTTAAAAGTAACTTCCTCTCCATTTTAGATAAGCATGCTCCATTCAAAAAATGCAGAACTAAGAACAGATACAGCCCTTGGTTCACTCCAGACCTGACTGCCCTCGACCAGCACAAAAACATCCTGTGGCGGACTGCAATAGCATCACATAGTCCCCGTGATATGCAACTGTTCAGGGAAGTCAGGAACCAATACACGCAGTCAGTCAGGAAAGCTAAGGCCAGCTTCTTCAGGCAGAAGTTTGCATCCTGTAGCTCCAACTCCAAAAAGTTCTGGGACACTGTGAAGTCCATGGAGAACAAGAGCACCTCCTCCCAGCTGCCCACTGCACTGAGGCTAGGTAACACGGTCACCACCGATAAATCCATGATTATCGAAAACTTCAATAAGCATTTCTCAACGGCTGGCCATGCCTTCCACCTGGCTACTCCAACCTCGGCCAACAGCTCCGCCCCCCGCAGCTTCTCGCCCAAGCCTCTCCAGGTTCTCCTTTACCCAAATCCAGATAGCAGATGTTCTGAAAGAGCTCCAAAACCTGGACCCGTACAAATCAGCTGGGCTTGACAATCTGGACCCTCTATTTCTGAAACTATCCGCCGCCATTGTCGCAACCCCTATTACCAGCCTGTTCAACCTCTCTTTCATATCGTCCGAGATCCCCAAGGATTGGAAAGCTGCCGCAGTCATCCCCCTCTTCAAAGGGGGAGACACCCTGGACCCAAACTGTTACAGACCTATATCCATCCTGCCCTGCCTATCTAAGGTCTTCGAAAGCCAAGTCAACAAACAGGTCACTGACCATCTTGAATCCCACCGTACCTTCTCCGCTGTGCAATCTGGTTTCCGAGCCGGTCACGGGTGCACCTCAGCCACACTCAAGGTACTAAACGATATCATAACCGCCATCGATAAAAGACAGTACTGTGCAGCCGTCTTCATCGACCTTGCCAAGGCCTTCGACTCTGTCAATCACCATACTCTTATCGGCAGACTCAGTAGCCTCGGTTTTTCGGATGACTGCCTTGCCTGGTTCACCAATTACTTTGCAGACAGAGTTCAGTGTGTCAAATCGGAGGGCATGCTGTCCGGCCCTCTGGCAGTCTCTATGGGGGTGCCACAGGGTTCAATTCTCGGGCCGACTCTTTTCTCTGTATATATCAATGATGTTGCTCTTGCTGCGGGCGATTCCCTGATCCACCTCTACGCAGACGACACCATTCTATATACTTTCGGCCCGTCATTGGACACTGTGCTATCTAACCTCCAAACGAGCTTCAATGCCATACAACACTCCTTCCGTGGCCTCCAACTGCTCTTAAACGCTAGTAAAACCATATGCATGCTTTTCAACCGATCGCTGCCTGCACCCGCATGCCCGACTAGCATCACCACCCTGGATGTTTCCGACCTTGAATATGTGGACATCTATAAGTACCTAGGTGTCTGGCTAGACTGCAAACTCTCCTTCCAGACTCATATCAAACATCTCCAATCGAAAATCAAATCAAGAGTCGGCTTTCTATTCCGCAACAAAGCCTCCTTCACTCACGCCGCCAAGCTTACCCTAGTAAAACTGACTATCCTACCGATCCTCGACTTCGGCGATGTCATCTACAAAATGGCTTCCAACACTCTACTCAGCAAACTGGATGCAGTCTATCACAGTGCCATCCGTTTTGTCACTAAAGCACCTTATACCACCCACCACTGCGACTTGTATGCTCTAGTCGGCTGGCCCTCGCTACATATTAGTCGCCAGACCCACTGGCTCCAGGTCATCTACAAGTCCATGCTAGGTAAAGCTCCGCCTTATCTCAGTTCACTGGTCACGATGGCAACACCCATCCGTAGCACGCGCTCCAGCAGGTGTATCTCACTGATCATCCCTAAAGCCAACACCTCATTTGGCCGCCTTTCGTTCCAGTACTCTGCTGCCTGTGACTGGAACGAATTGCAAAAATTGCTGAAGTTGGAGACTTTTATCTCCCTCACCAACTTCAAACATCAGCTATCCGAGCAGCTAACCGATCGCTGCAGCTGTACATAGTCTATTGGTAAATAGCCCACCCATTTTCACCTACCTCATCCCCATACTGTTTTTATTTATTTACTTTTCTGCTCTTTTGCACACCAATATCTCTACCTGTACATGACCATCTGATCATTTATCACTCCAGTGTTAATCTGCAAAATTGTAATTATTCGCCTACCTCATGCCTTTTGCACACATTGTATATAGACTCCCCCCCTTTTTTTTCTACTGTGTTATTGACTTGTTAATTGTTTACTCCATGTGTAACTCTGTGTTGTCTGTTCACACTGCTATGCTTTATCTTGGCCAGGTCGCAGTTGCAAATGAGAACTTGTTCTCAACTAGCCTACCTGGTTAAATAAAGGTGAAATAAAAATAAATAAAAAAGGCAATATTCCCGTGTTTGCGGAGACTGCATTCACAGTAAAAGTTGCATATGTCGGCTCAGTTGGAAATGACCTTTAAATGGCAACCGCTACAACATCTAGCGTCTAGCCCTTAGCATTATGAGCTTTTGTTGCAAGGTGCCCCATAATATTATATTGTGCTCAGCTGACATAGTCCCAGTCAGTGCAATTTAGTAACAGGAAACTAGCTCTGTCAGTGCACTGGTTAATATCCTCCAAACGCTTCCAAACTGGCAAATTTACCGGAACAGTTCATACTTTCCAGAGGGGAGAGGGAGTGAGCAGAATGAGAGTGTACTGTAGGTTGTGAAAATAACATTCTGTTCTCAATCATCCTCTGGGTCAAAAACCTGAACACAAGTGTCTATCTATTCACCGCAGAGCTTAATTATCCCACAATGTAAACATTCCGCTTCCGGCATCCGCCGTTGTTCATTCGAACCCCCCTGACATTCTGTCTATCTTCCATCACACTTAGTGAATTTCTGTCCTGTTGAATATCCTCTTTTTCCAGTTTCATTGGTCCATCAACTATTGATTTCAACCCCTTTCACCATTCCATGATATACTTTTGATCGTTGAGGTTTACAAACCCATCATTGCGACCTGTACGCTCTCGTTGGCTGGCCCTCGCTTCATACTCGTCGCCAAACCCACTGTTCCATGTCATCTACAAGACCCTGCTAGGTAAAGTCCCCCCTTATCTCAGCTCGCTGGTCACCATAGCATCTCCCACCTGTAGCACACGTTCCAGCAGGTATATCTCTCTAGTCACCCCCAAAACCAATTCTTTCTTTGGCCGCCTCTCCTTTCAATTCTCTGCTGCCAATGACTGGAACGAACTACAAAAATCTCTGAAACTGGAAACACTTATATCCCTCACTAGCTTTAAGCACCAATTGTCAGAGCAGCTCACAGATTACTGCACCTGTACATAGCCCACCTATAATTTAGCCCAAACAACTACCTCTTTCCCTACTGTATTTAATTAATTTATATATTTTGCTCCTTTGCACCCCATTATTTTTATTTCTACTTTGCACATTCTTCCATTGCAAATCTACCATTCCAGTGTTTTACTTGCTATATTGTATTTACTTTGCCACCATGGCCTTTTTTTGCCTTTACCTCCCTTATCTCACCTCATTTGCTCACATCGTATATAGACTTGTTTACACTGTATTATTGACTGTATGTTTGTTTTACTCCATGTGTAACTCTGTGTCGTTGTATGTGTCGAACTGCTTTGCTTTATCTTGGCCAGGTCGCAATTGTAAATGAGAACTTGTTCTCAACTTGCCTACCTGGTTAAATAAAGGTGAAATAAAAAACACATATTTTGCTTTAAGCCCTTTTCCATGTAGCCTATTTGGAATTGCCTCACATAGTGATTTCATGTGAATATGGAAGTCTGCTTTTACTTGACAAAGTCCTAGACGGGTGTTTGGTGTGAGGTTATATTAGTTAGGATTCTCAGTTTTATGGCTTTGCTAAGTGTTGCTTTGCCTGGAAGAATTTCTCTTGATGGGCCTGCCAGTCAGCAGACGCAATTACAAAGAGAACAAAGCCTTAGCTCTCTGAGAGATGTATAATTACCTCAAAGCATCACTCGCTCTCGATCTCTCTCTCGATCTCTCTGTCTCTCAATCTCTGTCTCTCGATCTCTCTCTCTCTCTCGATCTCTCTCTATCTTTCTGCGTAATCACAATATTTGTTTATGACAGTTGCTCTCCTAGTTATGATTAATTGAAAGGTTTCCATGAAAATAATTACACGCTCAGGAAACACGTTGGAGACTTCTGTTGTGAGGACTAAGCTTGAAGCCACAGTGCATTACATTTGGTTGGAGGCTGTGCCTTTATTTCTGCTATGTCTGATGGTGTGGTTTTTCTCCCCTAAAATACTAAATGTTAGTTTTGGTAAATAGATCCACTAAAATGCAACTTTTGTGGAAAGGCTTATACATACCCATTGGCAAACAGATCATAGAAAAATAAGACATGACGGAAGAGATTGAAAATAATAAAAGAGGACAACAAATAATGATTGCCAGTTGAAGATCAGAGATGAGAAGTGTTCATTGCTTTTTTTAAACCATTAAAATGTTGCTCTTATCTAAGGCCAAATGACAAAGTGGCCCAATGGCAGAGGATGAGTCAGGTTGAAGAGGGAGGGACAGGTGGCTCAGGGCCATGTTTATCTGCAACGATTAACATGAACATTTACATGCAAATTAACTGGTAAGTGGCAAGTCCTCCGAGCATCAACACTGAGTTAGCCCGCTGAGCTGAAGCCTAGGCATTAGCCCACGGGAGCTAATGCGAGTCCTCAAATCTCATGCAAGGTTAGTCATCAGGCAAGCATGGTTCTGGACCACTTCTTACACAAGCACTCTGCTAGGGTTTATTTGTGGTACATTAATGTCTGTCAAGAAAATTTAAAAGCTGAAGATGACAGCAAATGTGTAAACATCCTTTTATTCATGTCTGGGTAGCAGTAATAAGAGCATGTAGGGAAGGGACTACCAATTAAGGGAAGATTTCAGGGGGAACGCAGAGATTATAAAATGAGCTGAGCCTAAAGCTTTGCACTGTTGGAATAATCATGATTTATAGTAGAAGCACTGACAAAAATCCTTTCTGTACATTTATAACAAACTGACAAGAAAATATGATAACACTCCTCTTATCGTGATTCATTAAAAAGTGCACAACTTTATTTAACAACAAAAGACAGACTTTAGAGATCTAACGGTTATCATTCAGATTCAGGCGTTTCCTCTCATGTTGGAACGATATGGAATCAACGTGAATGTGATTTCAGGGAGCAAAACCTCAATCACTATTCCTCAATATCTGTGATCCAATTCAATCTTTCCACATGGATTGGGAGTATCACTGTCTGAAGATTTTAATCTTTTTTTGGAGGAAGAGACTACTTAAATCTGTAGATATGAAGTAACTTCATGGACTAAACATTTTTTTTAGCACATAGTATGCAAGAAAGTTGCCATAAATGTTTTGCCAATGATCAGGTTAGCTCTTATAATAAGAGCACAACTGTGAACTGACTGACTGCTAAGCCATTGGACTGTAGATGGATACCACCATCCATGGGACGGTCCCGAATGGCACAAGCAAGGTAGTAAATCCTAATTGCTCCAGGGGAACTGTTCAATAGTGACCCTGGCTGTGACCCCAATCCCTGCGGTGTCTCAGGGGGGAGTTGGGATATGCAAGAAACATATTTCCATGACACACCACCCACTGGACACAGACATCAATTCAAAGTCTATTCCACGTTGGTTCAATGTAATTTACTTGAAATGACGTGGAAACAATATTGATTCAACCAGTGTGTGCCTAGTGGGTTGTGTGTAATAGGACAAATATAAGCACCCTCAAAAAGATTATTATTACATTTTTTTCCAACTGCTTACACAAAACTGTGTCCTTTTTTTCAAATCTCTATACACAATTCCCAAAACTGCACACTCAAAATGCCTCACATCTCCTTCAAAGTGTAACACTGCACCCCCCCCCAAGCTCCATATCTTCTCCGGCCTGGGTCTGGCCACAATACTTCGTCCACATCACAAGATATGTTTTCTCTTGCCAAACATCGAGGGAAGTATCTCCTAGCATGGCGTATCCAACCTTGGACAAAGGCAACCTCTATGTCCCAACACGCGTCCTCCATTGCCTGGAGAAGCGGCATGCGGGCATAGAGTTGGTTATCATACACTTTCCAGCGCCAGGCTGAGAAGAATTCCTCTATGGGATTTAGAAAAGGTGAATGTGGGGGTAGGTACAAAACTACAAATTGTGGATGGGTGGCAAACCAGTTTGGGACCAGAACAGCCCGGTGAAAACTAATTGACCCATAAAACCACAAATCTAGCAGGCTCCTGATCTGGATCAGGGACAAGCATTGTGTAAATTGCATCCAGAAAAGAGAGCATATGGCCGGTGTTGTACGGACCCAGTGTGGCATTGTGATGGAGGACCCCGTTTTGAGTGATGGCAGCACACATGGTTATATTACCCCATGCTGTCCAGGGACATTGGTAATTGCCCTCCGTTGGAGGATGTGTTGTATGGTCGACAGGCTTACAGCATTGATTTTGTTAAATATGGTGTCATTATTCAAGATAAGCTCTCTTATCTCTCGAATCCTAATTGCATTGTTGGCCAAAACCATATTTATAATTGCAGTCTCTTGTGCATCTGTAAACAAGTGTCCTCATCCTCCATGATGTCTTTGCCTTTCCACTCTGTAAAGAATTCAAACACAGTATGTGTTCAGCATAGGAACTGTAAACAATGTACAAAAAAAATGTAGTACAGCATGATAACCAACCTCATTCATTCAATGCAGTGCAGTAAATGGATGGCTTAGAATTACAAATGTTTATGGAATACTATGCAGTCATACGTATTTTACAGTACATTACTGTAATGCTAAAATAGTCATTAGATAGTTGCATACCTGTTCACATTTCTGAAAGTTCGAATTATGGACAATTGACAACTGAGTCAAAGGCTGAGAAATAGCTTATGGTTTTGGATATTTGGTGTGTAGTTTAGCACTTTGAGTGAGAGGTTTCAAAAATCGTGTGACATGAAAAGATTTTGTGTGTAAGCAGTTGAAAAAAACTGTAATATTATTATTGCAAATAGTGCCCTTGTTTTGACCAGGGCCCTGATCAAATGTAGTGCACTATGAAGGAAACACTTTAGTTACCCATTCAATTTCATCTCACAGAGAAAAGGCAGTCTTTAATTATCTTAATCAGATTTTTCTACAGCTGAGTTGGTTCAGTGGCTGGCTGTTCTATTGAATAGTTTTCTATTTTTAATAGAATGGGTAGCATGGATAAAACGCTGTAATATAGCCTCCAAAGTGAGAGAATATAGATTGAACACAATCAAATAATGCAATTTGTGACTCATCTCTTTTCGAGACAGTTTATAATTGTTTTTGTTTGCTCAGCCTCTTTGTACCTTACAAAGTAGTTTTCCATCTTATTGTGAGATTTTCTTCTCTGAACAACCTGTATTCTGCATTGGCTATGTAACGATGACTATTCCCCCTGCAGTAACAAAGAAATGGATTAGCGATACACTACCACTCCACACACAGATGGTCAGTCTGTCATGATGAATAACATTGTAGCTGGGAGATGATTTTCTCCACGTGTAATGTTGAGTTTTAGTAGCATGCTAGCCCTGACCTGTCTCCTGTTACTTCAATTATGCATGGAGAGTACTGTGCTGTGCTCCTCCCTTAAGAATGTGTAATGCGTGTTCAGTGGCGGTTCTAACTTGTATGGCTCTCTGGGCTCATTTTTATTCAGACATTTGGAACAACACAAATAAATAACATTTAAAACTATATAACATTTAAAACTATATAAATATACAAATATATATAAAAATAACACTAATAAATAGAAACACATTTTTGTTGATTTGGCACTCGAGCAGCAATACATCACCCAGCCCCCAACACTGTCAACCAAGAGTCAGGACTAAACCAATTCACCTTGGTGGTGTGCAGTCTGCTTTTATATTATTCTTAATGATTTCGCACGAACCAGAAAATAATGCAACAACATGTCTGTGAAACTATATATTCACAGTATTATGAATTAATTGTGGTTTATTTGGTATCATTTCGTAGTGTGACTGATTTTACTAATTGCATTAGTAATGTACAAAGTTGGTACTCTATTTGATAAATTCCCCCGTTCCCACTACCTCTGGCTTCCAGTGGTAGGGGGACCTCAGGAGACCCGAGGTCAACCTACCCCTGCCCCCCTCCCCATCTCGTACTTCTGAGTGGGAGGCAGTAGCCTGGCAGCTCACAGGCAGTAGCCTGCCTAGCTCACAAACTAGAATCAGGGCGCCCACTCCGACAAGGTTCATTGACCCAAAGTCCCACACCGTGACATGATATCATTGACGTGACGTGCAAATGAGCGATAGAAAACAGATCGTGCAAATGTCACCATTCCTAATTTTTGGGTGTGGGTGCCCTGTGCTGCCCCCAGCAAGATGCCAACCTGTCGCCTATACCTAAATCTGCAACTGTGCGTGTTTGTCTGACATAGCGGGTTTGACAAGACACCAGACCAGAGAGTCTTTTACTCACGACACATCCACCATGATGAGAACTCACCTAGCTATGCATTACAATAATACGTCTAAGTCCGTATCCTTAATGGCACCCTATTTCCTATGTAGGGCCTACAGGAAATTGGGTGCTTTTTAGGACACAGCCTTGTTTAACATCTGTGTACTGCAGATTCTCAGGGTTAAGGTGCCAACCATTATCTGATCATAGGGAGATACTGTATGAAGGATCTAATATTTTTTCTTCATCTTTTCTTTCCTGCCCTACCATCTCTACCATCCCTACCATCTCTACCATCTCTACCATCCCTACCATCCCTACCATCTTTACCATCCCTACCATCTCTACCATCCCTACCATCCCTACCACCTCTACCATCGCTACCATCTCTACCATCCCTACCATCTCTACCATCCCTACCATCTCTACCACCCCTACCACCTCTACCATCTCTACCATCTCTACCATCCCTACCATCCCTACCATCCCTAACACCTCTACCACCTCTACCATCTCTACCATTCTACCATCTCTACCATCCCTACCACCTCTACCATCTCTACCATCTCTACCATCCCTACCATCCCTACCATCCCTACCATCTCTACCAAAACTACCATCTTTACCATCCCTACCATCTTTACCATCCCTACCATCTCTACCATCCCTACCATCCCTACCACCTCTACCATCTCTACCATCCCTACCATCTTTACCATCCCTACCATCTTTACCATCCCTACCATCTCTACCATCCCTACCACCTCTACCATCTCTACCATCCCTACCATCCCTACCATCCCTACCATCTCTACCATCCCTACCATCTCTACCATCCCTACCACCCCTACCATCTCTACCATCTCTACCATCCCTACCATCTTTACCATCCCTACCATCTCTACCATCCCTACCATCCCTACCATCTTTACCATCCCTACCATCTTTACCATCCCTACCATCTTTACCATCCCTACCATCTCTACCATCCCTACCATCCCTACCATCTTTACCATCCCTACCATCTTTACCATCCCTACCATCTTTACCATCCCTACCATCTTTACCATCCCTACCATCTCTACCATCCCTACCATCTTTACCATCCCTACCATCTTTACCATCCCTACCACCTCTACCACCCCTACCATCTCTACCATCCCTACCATCTCTACCAGCCCTACCATCTCTACCACCCCTACCCCCTCTACCATCCCTACCATCCCTACCATCTCTACCATCCCTACCATCTCTACCATCCCTACCATCTCTACCACCCCTACCACCTCTACCATCTCTACCACCCCTACCATCTCTACCATCCCTACCATCTCTACCATCCCTACCATCTCTACCACCCCTACCACCTCTACCATCTCTACCACCCCTACCATCCCTACCATCTCTACCATCCCTACCATCTCTACCACCCCTACCACCTCTAACATCTCTACCACCCCTACCATCTCTACCATCCCTACCGTGATTGGAGTAAACTAACAGACAACAATACTTCTACTGTTACTTACAGTTATTTTCGCTCATATCTATGGTACCTGTAGTTAAATAATTATACATACAGCATATTCCTAATTTCCTCTTTTTCAAGTGCTCTTCTTTCTTTCACCCACAGTGACCAATCCACCATTCATTCTAATCTTAATTCCATCTTTCCGGATCTAATTGTCTTAACAGTGGATAATATTTTAAGACCACGTGAGTTCTGAATTTGTTGACCAGATTGGTCTCTCTCCCTCTCTCTCTCTCTGACATTTTTTCTGACAACAGCATGGGTCAATAAATGAAAAACAAGAAGAAGTCATCTTACCAAATACAACTACAGTGCTAATAATAACCATATTTTAGCTAACATGGTGAGAAAAGATGGAAAGCCACTGAAGGAGCGAAGAAGATGTAGATGAAACACAATAGTTCAATATTTACAAAATGTAGACCGAACACTGTGTTTAAAAGAAAGCCCTAATGATCAAATATGGCAACTAGGATATTAGTGGAGAAAGTGTGAAAAATAGAACAGTAATTAAAGTGCTTTGATGTTGTGCCACATGGACTAGCAACACAGTGGATTAGAGTGATTTGGGGTATTAAAGCTGGAGATGAAACATGGCCTGTGTCCCAAATGGCACCTTATTCCCTATATAATGTATTATTTGTTGGTCAAAAGTAGTGCAATATAAAGGAAATAGGGGGTCATTTGGAACGCACAGGGATAAGAAGAACAGTACACTCCGTCCGTACGTCAATAACAGTCAATTGTATTCACTCAGTAGTACAGAATGAAACGTCATGTTCTTGAAATGCAGGAAAGGTTTGTTATTCATATAACATTGATAACATGATCACTTCTCAATCACTGTTGGGTACAGTAACTAAATGTGTCATTGTTGTGTGGCGCAAATATAATTGTTCATTCATAACAGTCAACAATATGAAAATATGAAAACATGTAAATCATACCATCTGTGCCTGACCCAGAGGAGAACGACTGCCCCCTCTTATTGAAGCCATGGAAGTTCAAGGCAGAAAACAGGATCCCCCATTATAGTGAATGGACAAATGTCAATCTTCGTGGTCAATCTTTGTGTAAATAAAATAAAAATCTATGACAATTATGGTACTAATAATTGCTTCTATTACACCATATGTATGTGCTTAAACCGATTATTTTAAAATCACACACATAAGAAGTTATAAGGACAATGTTGTAGCTAATGACAGCCTGCAGTATCCCGGTCATCCTTCAAGTTAAATGACTCAATGAGAGAGGCAGCACTAAACCTCTCTGCAACGTCCCTTCTTGGAGCATCTCAAACTGTGCATGTTATGTCTCCATTAATATCCATCTTAACCGACTTCATTTGGCTTCAGTTCGCCATTGAGTCTTCATAAAGGAATGAATGGCGTCTCATGATCGATGGCTTAGTCCATTATATACAGTCATTGGCATAACTCCAAGGAAACGCTTTATTGCGAAGAGATTTATAAACATATTCATACTTGCAGACACAAGTGAATTTGTTTTTTCCCTTTAAATCATATACAGTAAAGTGTACAAAGGATCAATTGTCAAGGAGCCCAATTTGGTTTGGTAATTTTGCTTTTTCAAAAGAGGGTTAAAGGTACAAAAACAAAATAAAAGCATACAAAGATAACCCCGAGCGATTCCCACCTCAGTCCCCATCAGATATGTGAGTGAAGCAGAGTTGGAGCTGAGCGTGCCCAATTTGACTGTAGCGTGGAGTGAGGCTGGAGATTTGGCCTTCTCACCCGCTCCAAGTTTGATCCAGTAGCATTCCAGTAGCGCTCACTTCAGGAGCTGAGGGCAAAACCGGCCCAGCATGCATTTGTAGTCTACTTGTATGCTGCTATAGCCCCTTGCCTTAGCTACTGTCATAGAGTTTGCTTAATATTTTCATAAAGAAATTAATAAAAACACACAGGTGCTAAATCAAGGTGACTTACAAGATGAGGACCAAGAGCAAAAGGGGGAGTGCGATGATTTAGTGTCCACAACTAAAGAAGAGAGTAGACTAGAGTGCAATTGAGATTCCACAATGATTCTTTAGTTGTGGACACTAAATCATCATTGTGCAATCTCAATCGCACTCCACACTGCCCTTTCCCACCTGGATAAAAGGAACATATGTGAGAATGCTGTTCATTGACTAAAGCTCACCATTCAACACCATCGTGCCCACAAAGCTCATCACTAACCTAAGAACCCTGGGACTAAACACCCCCCTCTGCAACTGGATCCTGGACTCCCTGACTGGCCGCCCCAATATGATAAGGGCAACAACACATATGCCATGCTGATCCTCAATATGGGGCCCCTCAGGGGTGCAAGCTTAGTCCACTCCTGTACTCCCTGTTCACCCATAACTGTGTGGGCAAGCACGACTCCAACACCATCATTTAGTTGGCTGACGACACAACAGTGGTAGGGCTGATCACCGACAACCACGAGACAGCCTATCCTTGGTGTCCACATTGCCAACAAACTATCATGGTCCAAACACACCAAGCCAGTCATGAAGAGGGCACGACAACACCTTTTCCCCCTCAGGAGACTGAAAAGATTTGGCATGTGTCCACAGATCCTCAAAAAGTTCTGCTCAGCATCCAACTGTAAGGCGCTACAGAGGGTAGTGAGTACGGCCCAGTACATCACTGGGGCCAAGCTTCCTGCCATCCAGGACCTATATACTAGGCGGTGTCAGAGGAAGGCCCAAAAAATTGTCGAAGACTCCAGTCACCCAAATTGTAGACTGTTCACTCTGCTACTTCACGACAAGTCTAGGTCCAAAAGGCTCCTTAACAGCTTCTACCCCCAAGCCATAAGACTGCTGAATAATTAATCAAATGGCCACCCGTACTATTTACATTGACACTCCCCTTTGTTTTTACACTGTTTATTACCTATTATCTATGCATAAAATCTGAAAAGACACGTATCCCAACAGCATGATACATGCACATGCTAAAAGAAACGAACAAGGTGGGTAGATAACTAAGTGTGTCATTGTAGCAAAGTATTTATAAACTAAGGATCAGATCTCTTAAACGTTTTGTTCATTTTCATTCTATTATCTACACAATAGGCCATATTTGATTTTGGCCCAATAGGCCTACGTTCAAGGAGCTTTTGTTTTGATTAGGTTATTTTGCCTAAAAACCTTTAGAAAAATAAATACAAACTCTGCATCTCTGCATAGTCTGGCAAGAGTGGCCAAAAGTGTGTTTAGCATCCCCAGTGGCTCTGCAAGTGTGGAGAGGATATTCTCCGCTGCGGGCCGGCTCTCCAGGCACCATCGCATGAGCCTGAAGCCACCAAGTGGCCAAACTCATGTTTATAAAAATGAATTCTAAAAATGAACTCAAAGGCACTGCTCCATGAGCGGGATTTCCAACCGCTCAACTCCCCTCACATGCTCTGGTCCCCATCCATCCACCCGCCCTCATCCTCTCTTCCCGGCTGGAAACCATGCTTCCTACCCCAACCCCCACCCGAAGAAAGCATGCCTCCAACCACTTCCCATCCCACCTAGTAACCGGGGTTGCTTATTGCACTCACCCCCAAAACTACCAGAGACCCCCCCTGTACCACCCCTTCCCCATGGGCCTGAATGCAAAGAAAGTAACATTGGTTTGTATGTGTGGGGCATGAGCTGAGATTGTTCTTTACAGAATCAAGTATATTGGTCCAGGCCTCAATTGTTGCTTGACAATCATCATTCATTCTCGCTGGTGATAATTATAATGTTATAACTTCTAGTAACAGCAGCATACCACCCTGCATACCACTGCTGGCTTTCTTCTGAAGCTAAACAGGGTTGGTCCTGGTCAGTTCCTGGATGGGAGACCAGATGCTGCTGGAAGTGGTGTTGGAGGGCCAGTAGGAGGCACTCTTTCCTCTGGTCTAAAAAAATATCCCAATGCCCCAGGGCAGTGAGTGACACTGCCCTGTGTAGGGTGCCGTCTTTCGGATGGGACGTTAAACGGGTGTCCTGACTCTCTGAGGTCATTAAAGATCCCATAGCACGTATTGTAAGAGTAGGGGTATTAACACTGGTGTCCTGGCTAAATTCCCAATCTGGCCCTCAAACCATCACGGTCACCTAATCATCCCCCGTTTACAATTGGCTCATTCATCCCTCTCCCCTGTATCTATTCCCCAGGTCGTTGCTGCAAATGAGAATGTGTTCTCAGTCAACTTACCTGGTAAAATAAAGGATAAATGAAAAACTGAATCCACGGGTTAAATGGGAAAGAGTGAGGTGGTTGCCATCTTAGAGCCAACTATTTTTCGCAGCAGTGCTGCCTACCAGCAGTAGTCTTCTGGGATGGATTGAGAGACTCAAAGGACTATCATCGTTAAGTAACAATAGATGGAAAGCATTGAATGTTGTAACCTTGCCCCAGAAGCAGGGAACTGCAGGGAACTCCCACATCACATGAAGGAATGTTCCTACCTAATTTAGTGACACAGTGAATAGTTGGGAGATGGGGCAAATTTAATTGTAAAATGTTTACTTGGTGTTAAATGCAGCCTGTGAACAAATTTAAAATGTATAAATTGATGGTTCGGATTATGGGATGCGAAGGTCATATATTCTGTTCCAGTTAAAGGGTTGTTAAGATTCAATTAGATCTGTGGACCACACTGTTTTAATGACTAGCTCAGAATATAAATGCTTTCCAAAAGTTGTCTATATATTATAAATAGTCTTTTTGGGAGATTATTTATTTATAAATCCCATCATTGGCAGTTTCGGTAGTTGGGTTTCCCAAGAGACACCATAGGCCAGCATATCTGACTGAAATTATAAATATTATAGAAAAAGAAGTTGCTTGGTAATGTGTATGTATCTCTCACATTTTGGTATGTTCTCAAACCACTACACCGATAAGGGTACGGATTCCACATTTGGACCATTGTGGTAATGCAAAAGGGCATCCTCCAGATTATCGAGGAATATTGAAGTATGAGCATGCCATTTTGATTCCCAGTTACATTGGTTTTCAATTTTACGTCAAATAGACATTGTGTGAACAATAACAGGACCAAAGCTTAGTTTAAATGGTTTATTTATCCCTACACTCAGCCAGGGGGCAGAAGAATCATGTCTAAACCAATTAAGGATGGGGATAAATGCTCAAGCCTGAAAATACAACATTTTACATGTTGAAACGGATAGTTCTCCTACGTCTTCCCTGTTTGTAAATGTATACATTTTATCCGGGATAGTTGTCATATATCTTTTTATCCCAATAGCCAGAAGAAGGAGCCATGGGAAGCATTGAACTAAATGAATTCAGTCGTGCCAATATATTCATTTTAACAGTAGATCTTCTGCTGGTGTTAAAGCAACTGGGATATTATTACATCTACTGAGGTCACATTGAATTGATTTGAGGATTCTGTTAAAGTTTCTGGTAATGGTTTTATCTAAAGAAGGAAATATATATAGTCCCAAATATTTTAAATAGGAAATGATTGTGATTCCATAAGTAGAGAGGGAGTCCTCCATCAGGGCCTTGAGAGACAGTTGGGCTGATTTGGTTAGATTCATTTGAATTGGATCGCCTTGTTTGCTGCTTCTAGTGACTCTGAACGAAGCAGAACAGATAGCGCCTGTTATAACTACAGCTGAGGGATTGGCATATATTATTTGAACAATTGGAGCCAATTCCCATATGTTCCAAAATAGACCATAGATATTACAATTCTATTCGATCAAATGCTTTTTCTGTATCAAGAGATAATACAGCCCAAATAGCTGTTGTTTCTGATTACGCATCTAAGATATGTAATAGTCGACAGAGGTAAACACTTTTTAACAAACCCACTTTAGTCCGTGTGGATCAATTTGGGTAAATAAGTCTCGAGACGAGACAATAACATTTAGGGAAACAGTTTAATATCTGTGTTCATCAAAGATAGGGGGCGATAATGAGAACACTGGTGGCATCCTATCCTTTTTTTTATTAAATAAAAGCTACATTTGTGCTGTGTTCACATCTCTCCTAAATGAACTCTTGTGAATACCTGTATTAATAATTTCGAGCAATAGTGGACCTAATTGATTCCAAAATGTTAAATAGACCTCAGGAGGAATATTGTCCCCTCCAGGTGATTTTCCTTTATCATGCTATCCATTGCCCTTTTGAGTTCATTGAGAGAGATTTGGGCTCCCAAATGGCTTCCCCTGTTAAGAGAAGAAGAGTTCTTAATTATTTTAGAAAGGCTCTATTCAATCAGATCCGCTTTAAGCGACATCCACAGAGGTTGTTTTTGATGGTGTCGGGGGTGGAACTGCATTGGAGCTGCCACATCCACAAGTGGCTCGTGGAATTATACCTAAAGCAAACATTCTCATTTTCTGCACAAAGAAATCCCATGCAGCCTTGTTTACAAGTTCAAACACTTGTTTTAAAAAAAAGCTGAAATGTAATCTACACCTCGATTAGGATGATAGAAATCTTCCTTATTTAGCTGAATGATTTTTCAATTTGAACATAATTATTTTTATATAGCCTACAAATTCTGAACTTTTAACTCAAGTGGTGCAGGTGTGCTTCGTGACAAAGATCGCAAGAGCAGCTGCTCATTGATTTATGCAGGTGTCTGCTATCACCGGTTAAGGCTTGATCTGATTGAATCTAGTCAGTCTGGTTTGGTGTAGATTTACAATCAAAAGTGTACAGTTATTTATAGAAGCAGGAGAATCTTTGATTGATTAATTTGGGTTTTGATAGGTATTCCTCTGTTTCAGATTCAATAGTTGCTATATCAGCTAATTGATCATTACTGCATAGTTTGTTGGTCAGTCAACAACTAGGACAATTACCATGGAAGTAATGGTTGAGTCTTACTCGATGGATGGCTATTCTGCTCTCTGTCTTATCAATAAATAAAATGCTGTCTTAACTTTGGAAAGAGTAATACCTACCTGGTCTGAAAAGAGTGTTTGTTTAGAACGTTCTAACACAGTTAGCAACATTTCCAATTCTGATATCTTCATTCAACCCAGATGTAAATTCAGTTGCATTATTTTTAATAAAACCTTTGGTGGTATCCCATAGAATCTGGGTGTCATTAACCAAATTGATATTGATCATTATACATTTATTTAGTTCAATTAGGATTGTGTAGTAATTTTGTAATAATTCTTGTGTTTCTTTAAGGAGATTCTGACATTTAAAGTATGAGCTTGGTCAGGCCAGCTTATATGTCGAATTTCTAGTTTCTTGATTGAAGAAAATAGAGGTACCTTCAGAAAGTATTCACACCCCTTGACTTTTTCCGCATTCTGTTTGTGTTACAGCCTGAATTTAAAATCGATTCAATTGAGATTGTGTCACTGGCCTACACACAATACCCCACAATGTCAAAGTGGAATAATGTTTTTAGAATTTTTTTTACAAATTAATTAAAAATGAAAAACTGAAATGTCTTGAGTCAATAAGTAGGCTAAATATAACAACATAAATGCAAGCCTAAACAGTCAAATATCCTCATTATTATTAGCAATATAGTCGAAATAACCTTAAACATAGAAAAACATGTTAACTAAGTGAATTGTGTCGAAGTCTATGGGACTGGCCATCTATCCTAAACAGTTTAGCCCATAGGAATGCAATGTGCTGTAGCCCCACAAGGAAGCAACCCCAGTCTGTAGGTCACCTCAATATATTGTCCATTGTTCATTAATTGTCGTGGAGTCATCATTGTCTAAATGTCCTGGGACATATTCAATAAGTCCAATGTTCAGCAATAATAATAATATTAATAATAATAATAATAATAGTGTTCCTTAACCCAATTGAGTTTGTTTCCTCATCGTTGCCTTAGGAGCACAGTCTTATAAAAGGTTTGGTATTTTCTTATCGACAAGACTCCTGGATCCAGTTTAGAAGCTATTCATTGATCTAAAATCTTTCATTTTAAGATTACAGCTGAATGCTTATCTCATAAAACAGACATTACTTCAATCGTTAAATCTGCTATTTTTTATTAGAAAATACAAAACTCACCTCATAAATAGGCAGCGGAGAAGACGGTGCAATTTCAGTAACATAATTTGCTTGTCTTGAGGGATGTTGACAAGATGTATGGATACAATATGGATGGGAACCACAACCAGCATGGAACAGGCATACTGTATCTGCGGCCCAAAGAGCACCCTCTTCCCTATATAGTGCACTACCTTTGACCAGGGCCCGTAGGGTGTTATAGACAATGAAGGGCTGTGGTCATATGTAGTGCACTATATAGGGAATAGGGTGCCATTTGAGACACATCCTGTGTCTTTAGGCTGCCCGGGACCTTGAGGAGGCTTCTACGTCTGTCACAGGCACCCCTTGCCTGGATAAAATTAATGTACTGCTGGGTGCTTTCTGGGCCATTGGATTCACAGATCCCTGTTCAGTCTCAGTCTCTTGTCGTGGATGTGCTGCAGCAGAATCCTCCCTCTCTGCTCAACAGTGTGGATGAGAGGTTTCAGGCCACGTGCCCCCCCTCGGCTCTCCCAGAATTGCTTGTCCATATACAGGGAGCTCAGGAGCATGCTCTCCAAACAGCCAGACTGGAGAACTGATACGGCTCTCTCTGGAAACCTGCCAGGAAAATACAGTAAGACTGTCAAATCCAGACAAATACCAAACAAAGGATATCAAACCCAATTGACTGTGCATATTGTGATGATGTGGCCTATTTTAGTTTCATCTACCAACAGTTATACTTAATCTCTGAAGTATTCAGAAAGAAATAACAACACTGCATAGCCAGAGTTGTGAAGATCCTCCCACTGGCTTCACTGGATTTAGGAAACACACATTAAGGCTGTGTGATGTGGGGTTGATGTAGGGTTCAACTTCTGTACACTAAGGTGCTTCCTAAATGGCACCCAATTCCCTATATAGTGCACTACTTTTGGCCGAAGTTCTGGCAGACTAAGCCTATTTCCATGATTCTGTCTATCTTTGAATAGAGACTGGATAATAGATGTTTGTACTCACTCATCGATGCCCTCTACTAAGCGGAAGTTGAGGTTGTCATGGGGATGATTTGGCCTGCCTGCATTGTCTATAAATACCAGTCTGGTAGGCTCTACCCTCCTCACCTGTAGAAAAAAAAACATAGACAGACACAGTATAGTTTAGCATAAAGTATCATCAACACTAACTGTATCTCTTTGATAAGATATTAATATAGTAATTATGAAATGAGATGAAGGCTCGGGAGACTAACTTTAAACTAGATAGGTATTATACTGCACATCAAGAAGATAGACTAAGAATGATATGCACATCACAAGATACACTATATTACAGTGAGCCAGGTCAAGAATCCAATATATAGATACAAAGTCAACTCCTAATCCTTTCTACAACAGCTGAAATAATAAAGCATAATGCGCTTAATAGAATTATATTTGTCTTTGTCAAGAGCAAGTACCAAGTATCAGCAATGAGTTCAGCAGGTTCAGTGGAAAGAGGGAGTCATTTTTCCACAGAGCAGTTGTAAAAGAATAGTGATCATCTTTGTCCAACATCGGAATTCTCTTTGTTAAGAAGAAAAGGTCTGGATAGTAGTAATAATATGAATAAATGTAGAGGTCTGTTTACATTGTCCAATTAGATTAGTTAGACAAGCCTCCTCATAAACCTCCTTCAGGCTCTTATTTTACATTATGTCCAAGTAAGTAAGTAAGCCTTGTCTGAGCCAGAATGGCCCATACATTATGTCCATGTGATGTTTTCTTGGGTGTGATAGGATAGTTACCAGGATGTGAACCAGCACTAGATCCTTTGAGTTCCTGCACTTGGTATGTAGCAGGTTCTCCACACATGGTTCTGCTGGGTCAGGCTGGAAACCGCAGCAGTACCGGTCCAGACGATCATTCACCTGCACGGGGGGATGGAAGAACATGGATTAGTTGGGATTGATCATCAACAATTACTTTTCCATAGAATTACAGTGGGGCAAAAAAGTATTTAGTCAGCCACCAATTGTGCAAGTTCTCCCACTTAAAAATATGAGAGAGGCCTGTAATTTTCATCATAGGTACACTTCAACTATGACAGACAAAATGAGAAAAAAAATCCAGAATATCACATTGTAGGATTTTTAATTAATTTATTTGCAAATTATGGTGGAAAATAAGTATTTGGTCACCTACAAACAAGCAAGATTTCTGGCTCTCACAGACCTGTAACTTCTTCTTTAAGAGGCTCCTCTGTCCTCCACTCGTTACCTGTATTAATGGCACCTGTTTGAACTTGTTATCAGTATAAAAGACACCTGTCCACAACCTCAAACAGTCACACTCCAAACTCCACTATGGCCAAGACCAAAGAGCTGTCAAAGGACACCAGAAACAAAATTGTAGACCTGCACCAGGCTGGGAAGACTGAATGGAAGACATACAAGACCACTGATAATCTCCCTCGATCTGGGGCTTCACGCAAGATCCCACCCTGTGGGGTCAAAATGATCACAAAAATCCCAGAACCACACGGGGGGACCTAGTGAATGACCTGCAGAGAGCTGGGACCAAAGTAACAAAGCCTACCATCAGTAACACACTACGCCGCCAGGGACTCAAATCCTGCAGTGCCAGACGTGTCCCCCTGCTTAAGCCAGTACATGTCCAGGCCCCTCTGAAGTTTGCTAGAGAGCATTTGGATGATCCAGAAGAAGATTGGGAGAATGTCATATGTTCAGGTGAAACCAAAATATAACTTTTTGGTAAAAACTCAACTTGTCGTGTTTGGAGGACAAAAAATGCTGAGTTGCATCCAAAGAACACCATACCTACTGTGAAGCATGGGGGTGGAAACATCATGCTTTGGGGCGTTTTTTTCTGCAAAGGGACCAGGACGACTGATCCGTGTAAAGGAAAGAATGAATGGGGCCATGTATCGTGAGATTTTGAGTGAAAACCTCCTTCCATCAGCCAGGGCATTGAAGATGAAACGTGGCTGGGTCTTTCAGCATGACAATGATCCCAAACACACCGCCCGGGCAACGAAGGAGTGGCTTCGTAAGAAACATTTCAAGGTCCTGGAGTGGCCTAGCCAGTCTCCAGATCTCAACCCCATAGAAAATCTTTGGAAAGTCCGTGTGGCCCAGCAACAGCCCCAAAACATCACTGCTCTAGAGGAGATCTGCATGAAGGAATGGGCCAAAATACCAGCAACAGTGTGTGAAAATCTGGTGAAGACTTACAGAAAACGTTTGACCTCTGTCATTGCAAACAAAGGGTATATAAAAAAGTATTTATAAACTTTTGTTATTGACCAAATACTTATTTTCCACCATAATTTGCAAATAAATTCATTAAAAATCCTACAATGTGATTTTCTGGATTTTTTTCCCCTCATTTTGTCTGTCATAGTTGAAGTGTACCTATGATGAAAATTACAGGCCTCTCTCATCTTTTTAAGTGGGAGAACTTGCACAATTGGTGGCTGACTAAATACTTTTTTGCCCCACTGTACATACAGGACTGTGATTTATCGCAGGGGTTCCCAATTGTTTTTGTTTTTACAATTCCTGATTGTATACCGATCTAAAACAACACATACATCTGTGATTCTTTAGGCTAGAAACAAGCGGTACAACACTCAAGGAAGATACAGCTCTGATGCACATGGAATTATATTTGATTGGTCTCTATGGACAGTCAGAAGCTGAGCTACAGTCTTCTAAAGTTGAGGAGTGAAAGAAATTGGACTATGCGTTGTTTTAGACTTTGCTTGGGAAGTAATCTTATACAATCTGACTCTGTGGCTGTCAATTGATCTATTCACTTTCTGCTAAATAGAATGTGAATAATTTAATTGAGTGTTCATATAAATTATCATAATAAAACATATTTGATAACGGTTTAGACTTCATTTTCTTTATAAATTATTATGATTATTATCATTAAAAAACCTAGAATTGCAGGAAATTAGCTTCAAAACAACACCATTTTCCTAGGTCCCGCAAATGAAACAAATTCAAGCTGGTGGTGTATTTTCCATTTGCTATCTCAATAAACAGTAATAAAGAAAGCGATGGGGTGCCTGACATGTTTTACATGTGAAAAAGGGGGCCTGGTAAGAAAAGGTTGGGAACTCCTGATTTCTAGGATCTCTTCGGTCCTTTCTTTATAAAGAACTTCAGACTTCAGAACAGCTTTCCAAGAGGAAAATCAAGGGTGACTACAAGAAACAAGTAGAAAATGTATTTACTTTCTGAAACTCTTACCGCTTGTTTGCTATACAGTCATTGAACATTTTGTTGACAGAAATCCAAATGCAGCCAAGTAAGGCCTAAGTGTTGGTAGAGATAGTGACAGTTACAGCTTAAGCCTTTGGCATGAGAGCAGGAGCGAGAGGGAGGTGAGAGGAGGAGCGAGAGGGAGGTGAGAGGAGGAGTGGAATGGTGAGAAGAGGAGTGGGGGGGAGTGGTGAGAGGAGAAGTGGAATGGTGAGAGCAGGAGCGAGAGGGAGGTGAGAGGAGGAGTGGAATGGTGAGAGTAGGAGCGAGAGGGAGGTGAGAGGAGGAGTGGAATGGTGAGAGCAGGAGTGAGAGGGAGGTGAGAGGAGGAGTGAGAGGGAGGTGAGAGGAGGAGTGGAATGGTAAGAGGAGGAGTGGGGGGGATGGTGAGAGGAGGAGTGGAATGGTGAGAGCAGGAGCGAGAGGGAGGTGAGAGGAGGAGTGGAATGGTGAGAGCAGAAGCGAGAGGGAGGTGAGAGGAGGAGTGAGAGGGAGGTGAGAGGAGGAGTGGAATGGTGAGAGCAGGAGTGAGAGGGAGGTGAGAGGAGGAGTGAGAGGGAGGTGAGAGGAGGAGTGGAATGGTGAGAGCAGGAGTGAGAGGGAGGTGAGAGGAGGAGTGGGGGAGGGGGATAGGAGGAGCGAGAGGGAGGTGAGAGGAGGAGTGGGGGGGGTGAGAGGAGGAGTGAAAGGGAGGTGAGAGGAGGAGTGGGGGGGTGAGAGGAGGAGTAGGGGGTGGTGAGAGGAGGAGTGGGGTGGTGGTGAGAGGAGGAGTGGGGGTTGGTGAGAGGAGGAGTGGGGGTTGGTGAGAGGAGAAGTGGGGGGTAGTGAGAGGAGAAGTGGGGGGGGGTGAGAGGAGGAGTGGGGGGTGGTGAGAGGAGGAGTGGAGTGGTGGTGAGAGGAGGAGTGGGGGTGGTGAGAGGAGGAGTGGGGGTGGTGAGAGGAGGAGTGGGGGGTGGTGAGAGAAGGAGTGGGGGTTGTTGAGAGGAGGAGTGGGGATGGTGAGAGGAGGAGTGGGGGTGGTGAGAGGAGGAGTGGAATGGTGAGAGCAGGAGCGAGAGGGAGGTGAGAGGAGGAGTGAGAGGGAGGTGAGAGGAGGAGTGGAATGGTGAGAGCAGGAGTGAGAGGGAGGTGAGAGGAGGAGTGGGGGAGGGGGGATAGGAGGAGCGAGAGGGAGGTGAGAGGAGGAGTGGGGGGGGTGAGAGGAGGAGTGAAAGGGAGGTGAGAGGAGGAGTGGGGGGGTGAGAGGAGGAGTAGGGGGTGGTGAGAGGAGGAGTGGGGGGTTGGTGAGAGGAGGAGTGGGGTGGTGGTGAGAGGAGGAGTGGAATGGTAAGAGGAGCAGAGGGGTGGTAGTGAGAGCAGGAGCGAGAGGGAGGTGAGAGGAGGAGTGAGAGGGAGTTGAGAGGAGGAGTGGAATGGTAAGAGGAGGAGTGGTGGGGTGGTGAGAGGAGGAGTGGAATGGTGAGAGCAGGAGCGAGAGGGAGATGAGAGGAGGAGTGGGGGTGGTGAGAGGAGGAGTGGGGGGTGGTAAGAGGAGGAGCGGGGTGGTGGTGAGAGGAGGAGTGGGGTGGTGGTGAGAGGAGGAGTGGGGGGGGTGGTGAGAGGAGGAGTGGGGTGGTGGTGAGAGGAGGAGTGGGGGGTGGTGAGAGGAGGAGTGGAATGGTGAGAGCAGGAGCGAGAGGGAGGTGAGAGGAGGAGTGGAATGGTGAGAGCAGGAGTGAGAGGGAGGTGAGAGGAGGAGTGGGGGGTGGTGCGAAGAGGAGTAGGGGGTGGTGAGAGGAAGAGTGGGGGTGGTGAGAGGAGGAGTAGGGGGTGGTGAGAGGAGGAGTGGGGGGGGTTGGTGAGAGGAGGAGTGGGGGTGGTGAGAGGAGGAGCGGGGTGGTGGTGAGAGGAGGAGTGGGGGTGGTGAGAAGAGGAGTAGGGGGTGGTGAGAGGAGGAGTGGGGGTGGTGAGAGGAGGAGTAGGGGGTGGTGAGAGGAGGAGTGGGGGTTGGTGAGAGGAGGAGTGGGGGGTGGTGAGAGGAGGAGCGGGGTGGTGGTGAGAGGAGGAGTGGGGGGGTGGTGAGAGGAGGAGTGGAATGGTGAGAGCAGGAGCGAGAGGGAGGTGAGAGGAGGAGTGGGGGGTGAGAGGAGGAGTGAAAGGGAGGTGAGAGGAGGAGTGGGGGGGTGAGAAGAGGAGTAGGGGGTGGTGAGAGGAGGAGTAGGGGTGGTGAGAGGAGGAGTGGGGGGTTGGTGAGAGGAGGAGTGGGGGTTGGTGAGAGGAGGAGTGGGGGGGTGGTGAGAGGAGGAGTGGGGGGTGGTGAGAGGAGGAGTGGGGGTGGTGAGAGGAGGAGTGGGGGTGGTGAGAGGAGGAGTGGGGGTGGTGAGAGGAGGAGTGGGGGGTGGTGAGAGAAGGAGTGGGGGTTGTTGAGAGGAGGAGTGGGGGATGGTGAGAGGAGGAGTGGGGGTGGTGAGAGGAGGAGTGGAATGGTGAGAGCAGGAGCGAGAGGGAGGTGAGAGGAGGAGTGAGAGGGAGGTGAGAGGAGGAGTGGAATGGTGAGAGCAGGAGTGAGAGGGAGGTGAGAGGAGGAGTGGGGGGTGAGAGGAGGAGCGAGAGGGAGGTGAGAGGAGGAGTGGGGGATGAGAGGAGGAGTGAAAGGGAGGTGAGAGGAGGAGTGGGGCTGGGGGTGAGAGGAGGAGTAGGGGTGGTGAGAGGAGGAGTGGGGGTTGGTGAGAGGAGGAGTGGAATGGTAAGAGGAGGAGAGGGGTGGTAGTGAGAGCAGGAGCGAGAGGGAGGTGAGAGGAGGAGTGAGAGGGAGGTGAGAGGAGGAGTGGAATGGTAAGAGGAGGAGTGGTGGGGGTGGTGAGAGGAGGAGTGGAATGGTGAGAGCAGGAGCGAGAGGGAGGTGAGAGGAGGAGTGGGGGGTGGTGAGAGGAGGAGTGGGGGTGGTAAGAGGAGGAGTGGGGTGGTGGTGAGAGGAGGAGTGGGGTGGTGGTGAGAGGAGGAGTGGGGGGTGGTAAGAGGAGGAGCGGGGTGGTGGTGAGAGGAGGAGTGGGGTGGTGGTGAGAGGATGAGTGGGGTGGTGGTGAGAGGATGAGTGGGGGTTGGTGAGAGGAGGAGCGGGGTGGTGGTGAGAGGAAGAGCGGGGTGGTGGTGAGAGGATGAGTGGGGGGTTGGTGAGAGGAGGAGCGGGGTGGTGGTGAGAGGAGGAGCGGGGGGTGGTGAGAGGAGGAGTGGGGGTTGGTGAGAGGAGGAGTGGGGTGGTGGTGAGAGGAGGAGTGGGGTGGTGGTGAGAGGATGAGTGGGGGGTTGGTGAGAGGATGAGTGGGGGTTGGTGAGAGGAGGAGTGGGGGGTGGTGAGAGGAGGAGTGGGGGTTGGTGAGAGGAGGAGTGGGGTGGTGGTGAGAGGAGGAGTGGGGGGGGTGGTGAGAGGAGGAGTGGAATGGTGAGAGCAGGAGCGAGAGGGAGGTGAGAGGAGGAGTGGGGGGTGAGAGGAGGAGTGAAAGGGAGGTGAGAGGAGGAGTGGGGGGGGTGGTGAGAAGAGGAGTAGGGGGTGGTGAGAGGAGGAGTGGGGGGTTGGTGAGAGGAGGAGTGGGGGTGGTGAGAGGAGGAGTGGGGGGTTGGTGAGAGGAGGAGTGGGGGGTGGTGAGAGGAGGAGTGGTGGGGTGGTGAGAGGAGGAGTGGGGGGGTGGTGAGAGGAGGAGTGGGGGGTGGTGAGAGGAGGAGTGGGGTGGTGGTGAGAGGAGGAGTGGGGTGGTGGTGAGAGGAGGAGTGGGGGGTGGTGAGAGGAGAAGTGTCGGGGGTTGGTGAGAGGAGGAGTGGGGGTGGTGAGAGGAGGAGTGGGGGTTGGTGAGAGGAGGAGTGGGGGTGGTGAGAGGAGGAGTGGGGGTGGTGAGAGGAGGAGTGGGGTGGTGGTGAGAGGAGGAGTGGGGTGGTGGTGAGAAGAGGAGTAGGGGTGGTGAGAGGAGGAGTGGGGGTTGGTGAGAGGAGGAGTGGGGGTGGTGAGAGGAGGAGTGGGGGGTTGGTGAGAGGAGGAGTGGGGGGGTGGTGAGAGGAGGAGTGGTGGGGTGGTGAGAGGAGGAGTGGGGGTGGTGAGAGGAGGAGTGGGGGTGGTGAGAGGAGGAGTGGGGTGGTGGTGAGAGGAGGAGTGGGGTGGTGGTGAGAGGAGGAGTGGGGGGTGGTGAGAGGAGAAGTGTCGGGGGGTGAGAGGAGGAGTGGGGGTGGTGAGAGGAGGAGTGGGGGGTGGTGAGAGGAGGAGTGGGGGGTGGTGAGAGGAGGAGTGTAGGGGGGTGAGAGGAGGAGTGGGGGGGTGGTGAGAGGAGGAGTGGGGGGTTGTTGAGAGGAGGAGTGGGGGGTGAGCGGAGGAGTGGGGGGGTGGTGAGAGGAGGAGTGGGGGTTGTTGAGAGGAGGAGTGGGGGGTGGTGATAGGAGGAGTGTCGGGGGGTGAGAGGAGGAGTGGGGGTGGTGAGAGGAGGAGTGGGGGTTGTTGAGAGGAGGAGTGGGGGGTGGTGAGAGGAGGAGTGTCAGGGGGTGAGAGGAGGAGTGGGGGGGGTGAGAGGAGGAGTGGGGGTTGTTGAGAGGAGGAGTGGGGGGTGGTGAGAGGAGTGGGGGTTGTTGAGAGGAGGAGTGGGGGGTGGTGAGAGGAGGAGTGTCGGGGGTGAGAGGAGGAGTGGGGGGTGGTGAGAGGAGGAGTGGGGGTTGTTGAGAGGAGGAGTGGGGGGGTGGTGAGAGGAGGAGTGTCGGGGGTGAGAGGAGGAGTGGGGGGGTGGTGAGAGGAGGAGTGGGGGGTTGGTGAGGAGGTAGTTACTTGTGTGAGACAGACCCCTGCGGGAACTTTGACTACAGTAAAGAGGTGGATCAGTCATTATAGGTCAATCACCTACAGTGAGGGCAAACCAGAGCAAGCTAGCGAAAGCAGTAAGACTGCTTCTTTTGCCACCTCATTTATTGCATTAAGTCCAATTCCATGAACAAGAATGCTATAGTAAAGCCAAACCTTTAAGTGTACTTTAAATGTATATCTATTCCAACTTCAGGCTGACTTCTCTCCACTTCACCAACTTCAATAATCACTGTTTAAAGAAGGAAGCTCTTTTTTTAAAAGTTAACGCCCATCATTTTGCATTTGTTCATGCATGTATGTATTCACAGCAGTTGTTTTTTTGTTGCATATTCACACAAAAAAATCACTAAATATAATGACGCAACATCAATACCTGTGGTACCATTCTCTTCCTCATTATACCGCAGAATAAACCAACTATCAGGGGAGGAAGGGAGCAATGTCGTCATTGTTGTTAAACTGAGAAGTGAAGGCATTGCCACACTCCTCTGAGAGTTACCAAGGTGAGATATGCCCCCAGGGTTGTCTGGGCCTCTCTGTGGTAAAACTCACACCACACCATTTCGCTTCACTTCTTTAGCGCCTTCAGGAGTTCTCACATCCCTACTACATTTCACCCTGACACTAGAATACACTCATTCGCGTAGGGACAGAGTACAAGAGTCTCCTGGATACGGCTCCAGTGTTGACATACAGTATTACACCATCACCAAGTCTCTGGGAAACAGGACATGCTATTAAGGTCTATATCACACACAATAACATCACAAGTAAAACAACAAGCCTATTCACAACTAATTCATAGCAATATATCAGTAGCCTTCTTAGCCTACAATGGCAATTCAAAGCATCCAAGGCAATGACCAACAACAAGGACACTTGGCGCAAGGTCCTCTGTCTCGTCTGTACTCCCCAGGCAAAGTGCGTGTGTGACTGTGTGTCCTTCACACTGTTCCCCTTGCTAATTGGTGTTAGGTTCCACATCAGAGCCATTAGATGTGTTAAATGAGCAGGTAGGAACAAGTGTTACAGGGTCCCAGTCAGCAATTCCACTGAATCAATACAATCAATACAATGCTATTAACAGTTGGCCATGTTACAAGTATTGACTTCTGCAAAGTGACTACTCATGTATTATTCATACAGTGGCTCGCCGCATCCCCATCCCAAATGGCACTCTATTCCCTATATAGTGCACTACTTTTGATCAGAGCCGGTCAAATCTAGTGCACTATTTAGGAAATAGGGTTCCATTTTGTATTCAGCCACTATTCTATCCCCCCACAGTTCGGTTACCCATTCCATTCCATCTCACAGAGAAAAGGCAGTCTTTCTTCATCTTTATCAGATTTTTCTACAGCTGAGTTGGTTCAGGGGCTGGCTGTTCTATTGAATAGTTTTCTATTTTTAATAGAATGGGTAGCATGGATAAAACGCTGTAATAGCCTCCAAAGTGAGAGAATATAGATTGAACACAATCAAAGAATGCAATTTGTGACTCATCTCTTTTAGAGACAGTTTATAATTGTTTTTGTTTGCTCGGCCTCTTTTCCTTCTCATTGTGAGACATTATTTTCTGAAACAATATGTATTCTGCCCCCAATCTGTATTGGCTATGTAACGATGACTGTTCACCCTGCAGTAACAAAGTAATGGATAGAAAAAGTAAGCACCATGACGTTTTTTCTAAATGCTTTGTTTACTATGTGGTGTCCTTCATCCCCATAATTCTTCTGCCAGTCATAGACCACCCTTTTCAAAGAACACCTAATACTAAGTCTCCATGGCCTTGTAGTTTTCACCCATCAGAGCGCACCAGCACACCCTTTATTTCTTCTGGGGGGGGGTTTCTAAACAAAGAAATTGACTTTCTTTTGGCTATAGAGACAGATAGCGAGAGGAGCAGCTGCTATCACTTTCCTCTCAGTCCTTCCTAATGTGGACTTAGGCATCCGTGATTGCCGTGCATCACCATGGCAACCCTGACTTTGACTTCACACCGCCAGCGGCCAGACATGGGGTCTTTAGAGGCCTGATGAAGACTGAGACTGGTGTGTGTGTTTGTGTGTATCAAATATTGTACATTGTACTCTGTCTATACCATATGTACCTACTCTCTCTTACTTGCAATATACATCATTGGGTTGTTGGCTTCATTGCCACCTCTCATTCCCTAACGGGAGCTTAGATATTCCCCATGCAGAGTTAGACTGACATACTACTCCATTTAGAGTGGGACTGTGGCAGAGCTGGCCTTATCAATCGCGTATTAATTACATCCTCTCAGGATGTCTCAGCTTTACACACACACACACACAAAATGATCCTCCATCTGGCTCTTACAAGGACCATGAGCCATCATTTCTTACACAATAAAGATCTCCAACTTCATTAGAAATCACTGCCAGATCATAAACGAGTTTGAAGCTAAATTAGAGACAAACATTGTGTTGATTTTTTATTGAACTGCGCTGATACATCAATCTACTGTAGTAGGGAGAATGATCATGTTCATTCATCTAGAAGGGAGAATGATCATGTTCATTCATCTAGAAGGGAGAATGATAATGTGCATTCATCTAGAAGGGAGAATGATAATGTTCATTCATCTAGAAGGGAGAATGATAATGTTCATTCAGCTAGTAGGGAGAATGATAATGTTCATTCATCTAGAAGGGAGAATGATAATGTTCATTCAGCTAGTAGGGAGAATGATAATGTTCATTCATCTAGAAGGGAGAATGATAATGTTCATTCAGCTAGTAGGGAGAATGATAATGTTCATTCATCTAGAAGGGAGAATGATAATGTTCATTCATCTAGTAGGGAGAATGATAATGTTCATTCATCTAGAAGGGAGAATGATAATGTTCATTCATCTAGTAGGGAGAATGATAATGTTCATTCATATAGAAGGGAGAATGATCATGTTCATTCATCTAGTAGGGAGAATGATCATGTTCATTCATCTAGAAGGGAGAATGATCATGTTCATTCATCTAGTAGGGAGAATGATCATGTTCATTCATCTAGTAGGGAGAATGATAATGTTCATTCAGCTAGTAGGGAGAATGATAATGTTCATTCATCTAGAAGGGAGAATGATCATGTTCATTCATCTAGAAGGGAGAATGATCATGTTCATTCATCTAGTAGGGAGAATGATAATGTTCATTCATCTAGAAGGGAGAATGATCATGTTCATTCATCTAGAAGGGAGAATGATCATGTTCATTCATCTAGTAGGGAGAATGATAATGTTCATTCATCTAGTAGGGAGAATGATCATGTTCATTCATCTAGAAGGGAGAATGATCATGTTCATTCATCTAGAAGGGAGAATGATAATGACGTATTATGTTGCATGGCTAGTAAGCAGGCGGGATGCACTTACCATGGAAAAAACATAATTATCTGATAATCAATTACATTTATCGCTCCAGCTCCAGACAGAGAAAGTCACACTCTTTTCATTGGCCGGCATCTTTTAATCTAAGGCAGTTTAGTGAGTAGAGTTCTTCAGATGATAAGACCTTGGCAATACAATCCAGTGCTCAAATAGGCTCATTATCAAGGACTGCCAGCCTACTATTAGACGAGGTCGGTGGATTTCATCCAGTGCTCAAATAGGCTCATTATCAAGGACTGCCAGCCTACTATTAGACAAGGTCGGTGGATTTCATCAAGTGCTCAAATAGGCTCATTATCAAGGACTGCCAGCCTACTATTAGACAAGGTCGGTGGATTTCATCCAGTGCTCAAATAGGCTCATTATCAAGGACTGCCAGCCTACTATTAGACGAGGTCGGTGGATTTCATCCAGTGAGAATGTTCTTTAATATAAATGCAAAACAACATCTGCATCCCAAATGGCAAACTATTTCCTTTGTAGTGCACTACTTTTGACCAGGGCCCATAGCACCATGAGTTTTCCCAGTCTGCTTGACCTCATGAGTCCTTATCAACTGGACCCTCCATAGTGACGTTAAGTGAAACACTAGCTAACTGTCAGTTTATACAGCATACTGGAATAACAACTGTACAAATCTTACATCTCTCAAGGTGAGATGAGATTTCAATCAGCACTCTAGTCTATGCATTATTTCCATAGGTTGTCTTCACATGGTGTGATTGAAAGGATATAGAACGCTATCAGTTTGGATGTGTACGTTTGAGTGGCACATCAGGATAAAAACGAGTTAAGGTTATGGCTAAGGTTATGGCTAAGGTTATGGTTATGGTTAAGGTTAGGGATACGGTTAGGAATTAAGATCGGGTTAGAATGCCTGACATTAGGAGCCATATAAAATCTAACAGTCACATATTCACTACCTATCAGTTTTTCTGACCTCTTTACTCTAGCCAATGTATCTCTTAAAAGTTCAAATCAATACTGTCAATAAGTTAAATCAAAGGGTTTAACAAGTGTGATTGGAGGATACAGCGTTATCAGTTGTTCTATACCTGTAGGAGGAAGTCAAAGAGTGCCAAGCGCCCCCACTCCGCATGGTGAACCCCCACACAGGGGGTCTCGTTGAGGGCCACGCCGCTGCCACTTCCACACCTGGCCCTCAGCAGGCTCTGGTACTGGGGCCAGGTGAGAGGGAACGAGTTCTGGTCATTGTCATCATCAGCCAGGTGCTGGATGCCTGGGTCCCACCACACCACGGGTCTGGCTGCCCCCCTGGTGTATTTATAAGGCAGGATGTCACTGTGGAAGTCCCTGAGCACTGTGGGCAGACTCCTGTTCAAGCCCAAAACACGGTCTAGATGGAAAGCGAAGACTTCGAACCAGTCGTCTGGACGTTTGATCAGGGCACACAGACCCTGTTGGCAGTGCCCACTGTGGTCAGCCAATGGAGCCCCAAGAGAAGGGGGATGATGAGGGGCACCCAGCCCTACATGGAGGACCTGTCCGTGGGCTGGGACCCTGGCCTTACTGACAACCTCACTGCCCGAGAGGAACTCCATCTTGTGAATATCATCCTTGCTGAGCCATGGCACAGAGTCAGTGTCCTCAGTCCTTATTTTCCGCGTGTCAGTGTCTGGAAACTCCCTCTCTCCAGCTGACATCTTACACCAATGGGCTCCAGTGCTCAAATAGGCTCATTATCAAGGACTGCCAGCCTACTATTAGACGAGGTCGGTGGATTTCATCCAGTGCTCAAATAGGCTCATTATCAAGGACTGCCAGCCTACTATTAGACGAGGTCGGTGGATTTCATCCAGTGCTCAAATAGGCTCATTATCAAGGACTGCCAGCCTACTATTAGACGAGGTCGGTGGATTTCATCCAGTGCTCAAATAGGCTCATTATCAAGGACTGCCAGCCTACTATTAGACGAGGTCGGTGGATTTCATCCAGTGCTCAAATAGGCTCATTATCAAGGACTGCCAGCCTACTATTAGACGAGGTCGGTGGATTTCATCCAGTGCTCAAATAGGCTCATTATCAAGGACTGCCAGCCTACTATTAGACGAGGGCTCATTATCAAGGTGGATTTCATCAAGTGCTCAAATAGGCTCATTATCAAGGACTGCCAGCCTACTATTAGACAAGGTCGGTGGATTTCATCCAGTGCTCAAATAGGCTCATTATCAAGGACTGCCAGCCTACTATTAGACGAGGTCGGTGGATTTCATCCAGTGCTCAAATAGGCTCATTATCAAGGACTGCCAGCCTACTATTAGACGAGGTCGGTGGATTTCATCCAGTGCTCAAATAGGCTCATTATCAAGGACTGCCAGCCTACTATTAGACGAGGTCGGTGGATTTCATCCAGTGCTCAAATAGGCTCATTATCAAGGACTGCCAGCCTACTATTAGACAAGGTCGGTGGATTTCATCCAGTGCTCAAATAGGCTCATTATCAAGGACTGCCAGCCTACTATTAGACGAGGTCGGTGGATTTCATCCAGTGAGAATGTTCTTTAATATAAATGCAAAACAACATCTGCATCCCAAATGGCAAACTATTTCCTTTGTAGTGCACTACTTTTGACCAGGGCCCATAGCACCATGAGTTTTCCCAGTCTGCTTGACCTCATGAGTCCTTATCAACTGGACCCTCCATAGTGACGTTAAGTGAAACACTAGCTAACTGTCAGTTTATACAGCATATTGGAATAACAACTGTACAAATCTTACATCTCTCAAGGTGAGATGAGATTTCAATCAGCACTCTAGTCTATGCATTATTTCCATAGGTTGTCTTCACATGGTGTGATTGAAAGGATATAGAACGCTATCAGTTTGGATGTGTACGTTTGAGTGGCACATCAGGATAAAAACGAGTTAAGGTTATGGCTAAGGTTATGGCTAAGGTTATGGTTATGGTTAAGGTTAGGGATACGGTTAGGAATTAAGATCGGGTTAGAATGCCTGACATTAGGAGCCATATAAAATCTAACAGTCACATATTCACTACCTATCAGTTTTTCTGACCTCTTTACTCTAGCCAATGTATCTCTTAAAAGTTCAAATCAATACTGTCAATAAGTTAAATCAAAGGGTTTAACAAGTGTGATTGGAGGATACAGCGTTATCAGTTGTTCTATACCTGTAGGAGGAAGTCAAAGAGTGCCAAGCGCCCCCACTCCGCATGGTGAACCCCCACACAGGGGGTCTCGTTGAGGGCCACGCCGCTGCCACTTCCACACCTGGCCCTCAGCAGGCTCTGGTACTGGGGCCAGGTGAAAGGGAACGAGTTCTGGTCATTGTCATCATCAGCCAGGTGCTGGATGCCTGGGTCCCACCACACCACGGGTCTGGCTGCCCCCCTGGTGTATTTATAAGGCAGGATGTCACTGTGGAAGTCCCTGAGCACTGTGGGCAGACTCCTGTTCAAGCCCAGAACACGGTCTAGATGGAAAGCGAAGACTTCGAACCAGTCGTCTGGACGTTTGATCAGGGCACACAGACCCTGTTGGCAGTGCCCACTGTGGTCAGCCAATGGAGACCCAAGAGAAGGGGGATGATGAGGGGCACCCAGCCCTACATGGAGGACCTGTCCGTGGGCTGGGACCCTGGCCTTACTGACAACCTCACTGCCCGAGAGGAACTCCATCTTGTGAATATCATCCTTGCTGAGCCATGGCACAGAGTCAGTGTCCTCAGTCCTTATTCTCCGCGTGTCAGTGTCTGGAAACTCCCTCTCTCCAGCTGACATCTTACACCAATGGGCCCCCCCCTCACTCCCTTTCTCTGCCTCTGCTGCTGTTTCCGCTGTGGGCCGGGTCTCTTTACGCCCAGACGAAGGCTGTCTGTCACGTTTCCTGAGTTGTCTGGGGACCTTTTTCACAGCCTGCTGCTTGGTTAAGTTCTTCCTCCCTGCCTTCCCGGTGTGCCCCTGGTCCTGTCTCTGTTTATCTGGAGTACATTTGTGCTCAGAGTCAGAAAGGCCGAGGTCTGCAGTAGAAGGGAGGCTCTGGCTACGAGCTACATTTTGAGGCACGGCTGGGTGGACGTTCTCTTGTCTGGAAAGAGGTGGTGGTTGTGTGGAGAGCTCTGAACCACTGCAGTTGGTTAGATGGCTTCCATCATGCCTTATTAGCACAGCATTGACTGTCAATGGCGGGGTATCATGTTGTTTGTCTCTAATAGAACTTGGCGGCGTCTCTTTCTTCTCTTTCCTTTTGGAGGCGATGCCCTTAGTTTTACGATTCTTCTTGTAGTTGCTGTGAGTTCTCTCACCTGTCATGCTAGCTGCTCTCCTATCCAGTTTGGGCTGGTCCTTCACCAGGTGATGCTTGGAGGACTCTTTGACTTTGTCACTCTGCTTCCAACCTCCACTGTGACCGTTGAGGGGTAGAGGAAGATGGTGGTGGTGGTGGTGAGGGGCCAATGTGGCCCTTTCCCTGGGTCTTGCCCTCGCTCTATACCCCCCGGCTCCAGCAGAGCTCAGGCCTCGTGAGGGCAGCCTGCGTGTCTCAGAGGGGGGGAAGGGGAGGGTGTTGATCACCACCACAGACAGGGTAAAGAGGAGGAGGAAGGCCCACACTGCCCACCTCTTGCAGCAGATCTTGAACCATATTCTTAAGGCCTGCATGCATGGGAAACAGGAAACAAAGAGAAAGTTAGGTCTGTAGTTGGGAGCAAACCACCAAAAAGCCATGATTATAATGGAGCAGAGCTATAAATAAAATATATTTACTCTCTAAATTGTACGTTCGCTGGTCGGCCACTTGAACTGAACAGCTCAGATTACAGTATGTGTTTACAGAAGAGGAAACTTACATCTCAGAGGTTGACAAATGCAAATATCAGTACACAGACTGAAGGACGAGGGTAAACCAAAAAATTAAACAACCTGTTGTTTCAAAAGGATATATAGATGTGGTAAGTTATTCTGTGAAAACACTAAGGTGAGAGAGAAAGAGATTGAGAGTTGATCCACATGTATCTCGTTTACACTCAGACAAGTGTAAATAAAGCCTTTTTCAGCCATTAGCTGGGCTTTCCTCTGCTTATACTGTAGGAAAGTTACAGCTACTGAGCTGAGACAAATATTATGGCACACACATAGATATTGTAGCATTCCCTTCTGCACGCCAGACCATCCAGAATGTGCTGACAGATACTGCGTGCCAAATGGTATATAGTGGACTCCTTTTGACCAAGGCCCATAGGGAATAGGGTGCCATTTGGGACACAGACAGATTCTGGATGGCTTACTTCTACTACAGCCTCTGTGATGATGAATTACTTTTCTGTGGCATAGGCCTAAATACAAACCGGTCCCATTCCATAAAGTCTCCATCGCATATAGAGTATGTATGCCATAGAGATGAATCCATTCAGATGGATCTCTATGGAATATGCTCTCAATGTTATTCAAACCTATGGTAAATCCAGAGGCAGTTATTTATCTGAATCATGAATCAATGAAAGGATTAGGCTATTGTATAGAGCTATAGAGGCTATGGGATAGAGCTATAGAGGCTATGGGATAGAGCTATAGAGGCTATGGTATAGAGCTATAGAGGCTATGGTATAGAGCTATAGAGGCTATGGTATAGAGCTATAGAGGCTATGGGATAGAGCTAGAGGCTATGGTATAGAGCTATAGAGGCTATGGTATAGAGCTATAGAGGCTATGGTATAGAGCTATAGAGGCTATGGTATAGAGCTATAGATGCTATGGTATAGAGCTATAGAGGCTATGGTATAGAGCTATAGAGGCTATGGGATAGAGCTAGAGGCTATGGTATAGAGCTATAGAGGCTACGGTATAGAGCTATAGAGGCTACGGTATAGAGCTATAGAGGCTACGGCGCAGCGCTACAGAGGATACGGCGCAGTGCTACAGAGGCTACGGCGCAGCGTTACAGAGGCTACGGGGCAGAGCTACAGAGGCTACGGCGCAGCGCTACAGAGGCTACGGCGCAACGCTACAGAGGCTACGGCGCAGCGCTACAGAGGCTACGGCGCAGAGCTATAGAGGCTACGGCGCAGAGCTATAGAGGCTACGGCGCAGAGTTATAGAGTCTACGGCGCAGAGCTATAGAGGCTACGGCACAGAGCTATAGAGGCTACGGTACAGCGCTATAGAGCCATGATTACATGGAACTCTCTTCCACCTCAGTTAACCCAAGCAATAAAATCACCCAAAAAACAACACCTCATGGCACAACGCTGACTTTGAACACACACACACACACACACACACACACACACAAGCAACAACACATTATTCTCAGTAATATAATATAGTATTGTAATTTTGTAATGTAATAATGGAGCAAAGTACATTTATGATGTTTTGAATGATGTAATGTTTAATTTCTGTTCAGACCCCAGGAAGAGTATCTGCTGCCTTGGCAACAGCTAATGGGGATCATAATAAAATAATAAAGACTAAATATTATGGTTCCATTCGATCTTCACATACAGTTGAAGTCAGAAGTTTACAGTGCCTTGCGAAAGTATTCGGCCCCCTTGAACTTTGCGACTTTTTGCCACATTTCAGGCTTCAAACATAAAGATATAAAACTGTATGTTTTTGTGAAGAATCAACAACAAGTGGGACACAATCATGAAGTGGAACGACATTTATTGGATATTTCAAACTTTTTTAACAAATCAAAAACGGAAAAATTGGGTGTGCAAAATTATGTCATTAAAACTCGTTTTTCAACAACTCCACAAATTTCAAGAGTCAATTTGGGTCAATTGGAGGTATACCTGTGGATGTATTTCAGGGCCTACCTTCAAACTGAGTGCCTCTTTGCTTGACATCATGGGAAAATGAAAAGAAATCAGCCAAGACTTCAGAAAAAAAATTGTAGACCTCCATAAGTCTGGTTCATCCTTGAGAGCAATTTCCAAACACCTGAAGGTACCACGTTCATCTGTACAAACAATAGTACGCAAGTATAAACACCATGGGACCACGCAGCCGCCATACCGCTCAGGAAGGAGACGCGTTCTGTCTCCTAGAGATGAACATACTTTGGTGCGAAAAGTGCAAATCAATCCCAGAACAGCAAAGGACCTTGTGAAGATGCTGGAGAAAACAGGTACAAAAGTATCTATATCCACAGTAAAACGAGTCCTATATCGACATAACCTGAAAAGCTGCTCAGCAAGGAAGAAGCCACTGATCCAAAACCGCCATTAAAAAATCCAGACTACGGTTTGCAACTGCACATGGGGACAAAAATCGTACTTTTTGGAGAAATGTCCTCTGGTCTGATGACACAAAAATAGAACTGTTTGGCCATAATGACCATCGTTATGTTTGGAAGAAAAAGGGGGAGGCTTGCAAGCCAAAGAACACCGTCCCAACAGTGAGGCACGGGGGTCGCTGCATGTGCTTTGCTGCAGGAGGGACTGGTGCACTTCACAAAATAGATGGCATCATGAGGAGGATAATTATGTGGATATATTGAAGCAACATCTCAAGACATCAGTCAGGAAGTTAAAGCTTGGTCGCAAATGGGTCTTCCAAATGTACAATGACCCCAAGCATACTTCCACATTTGTGGCAAAATGGCTAAAGGACAACAAAGTCAAGGTATAGGAGTGGCCATCACAAAGCCCTGACCTCAATCCAATGGAAAATTTGCTACCAAATACTAATTGAGTGTATGTAAACTTCTGACACACTGGGAATGTGATGAAAGAAATAAAAGCTGAATAAATTATTATCTCTACTATTATTCTGACATTTCACATTCTTAAAATAAAGTGGTGATCCTAACTGACCTAAGACAGGGAATTTTTACCTACATCAGCTGTCCCTCTGCCTGCCTCTCTCCTGTTCTCTCCTCTCTTTCTCTCTGAGGGAATTCGACGGAAGGAATGTTTCAAACCCATGAGATATTTTCCCAGTCGGTGGCTGACGACAGTTTTACAGCTTTCTCATACCCCACCTGTGAATGGACTTCCTTATGCTCTTCTGAAAGAATGTCATGCCAGTAGTTCTGACTGAGTCAGGGGTCCTGATGGGCTTTTAGATGTCTGTGGAGATCCGTCTGAATAAGATCTACTACTTACCCAGCTGACTCATAGGACGCAAAAAAATCAACACCTAACCCCCAGGCATATGTGTAGATCTGAGATAGTTGGATAGGTAGAATATAGTATACCACCAGAATATGGTGGTAGCTCTATCTTGCCCTCTGATAGGCCAGGTGAAATTCCAGCCATATTGCATAGGGTGTATCTCTATGGATTAATTTGCATAAGATATGTCCTGCACCTATACTGTACTGTAAATTGTAATAAGCTCCTGAGCAGCAGAGATATTCTTTGGCGGTGGGTGGAAGAAGCTTCACGATGCCACGGTCCAACACTCTCACTCCAGTGACGCACTGCACCAGCCTCCACCTGGCAAAGCCAGAAGACTCACTCACACTCACTGATGAAACCTGCTCTCCAAGAACACATTAAACATATGTTCCAACATCCTGGAATTTTGTGGAAGTGACCCAGCTGCACCCTGTCTTGAGCCTTTCCAAACCCTGCACAAAAGTAGTGCACTACATAGGGAATAGGGTGTCATTTGAGACAGACACAGGGTCTATTTTCTTGTGGGTTTTGTGCCACGGGCAGGTGAAGCTCAAAAGGCACCGTATTCCCTATTTAGTGCACTACAGCCCTGGTCAAAAGTATCGCACTAAGGAATAGGTTGCCATTCGGGACGGAAGCCAAGTGTCGGATCAGTTTGTTTTCCCAGTGGTTTGACCAACCGGCTCTAATTAGTGGTCAGGCATGTAGCACCTTGTGTGACTGTGTGTCTGCGTGCCTGTGTGACTGTGTGTCTGCGTGCCTGTGTCAACATGAAGACATCTTGTTGATTTTTTGTGGCTTTAGTACTTCTCTATAGCAGACATGCACATCAAGGGGGTATGATACACAGGTCAACACCAAACCACAGCACAGAAAAACAAAACAAATGCCTTGGTGTCACGTTTGATAGGAATTTTAATCATCACAAAAACAAAATAGTTTGAATTTGACACAAAGTTATTGTTGTATTGCATGGCTTCAGTTGAATGGTTTTCAACTCACATGCTATATGAGCTGTTACATGGCCACACAACACATCTTAGCACCTATGTAACACAAAGAACACTAGAAGAATACAGGAAGTATACAGTAGCTTCACTTTATTGAGTGGAGTCATCCTCGTCAATTACCTTTCTTGCAGTGATCTTTACCAATATTTGTTCAGCATTTGTCTGTGTTCCATGTCAGTCTAATGCCAGCTATGACAACCGCGAGGCTGGACTCCTAATAGGCTGTAGCCTCCCACTCGTTTCAGCAGGCCAGGTGTCTGATGCCTTTACCTTCTGGTCCATTCTTTTGACATCTCTTCTCCTTTAGTAGACGGAACGCTCGAGGACAGGTTTGCAGGAATGCTGAGACATGCAACAAATGCTTTACAGGATTGAAAAGAAGATTAGGAGAAGATCTGTCTCATTATTTTCTGTGTTTAGCGGAGAGGGGGAGGAGGAGGAGGAGAAAGAGGAGAGGAAGGGTGGACGAGAGGAAGGTGGAGGTAGGGATAGAGAGTGGGGGGGAGAGAGAGAAAAGGGGAGAAAGGGCGAGGGTGAATACTGTCGACGAATAGCACTAATATTACACAGAGAATAGCATCTGAAAAGAGCTCCCGAAGTAGTCTTGTTCAGTGGGAGGAGAACAGACTGGCTTGGTGGTCAGGCTTCAGGGACTGTCACAGTCATACTCTGGAAAAGCACTGGGTTGCAGCTCTATTAGCATAACCACGTACACTAGATGTGGAGGAGGCTCTCTCTCTGTCCTGCTGATATGTTGTAGTTAATCACCCGTTGAGAATGAAACTCCTGCATGGCAGAACAAAGGAGTAAATTCTCTCGCCATTCTACCATGGCAAAACGGATACACTGTGACTACACACAGAATGTTACTCAGTTAATGGGCATGTATGAATTGTATGTGTGAAATTGTGTAAAACTATATCTATTTGCATGAGTGCACATGTGTGTCTATCTGTCTGTCTGTATGGGCACAGGAGGTTTAGGGGGTATTGACATTTTCTAACATGAAATTAATTGCTTCTATGTTCATGTAGAGTATTATTGTGTGCATTAAATAGATGTTCTAGTCAGAGGGAAATTTCTGTCTCACATGACCATTTAGCCCAGCGCTGAGGTAACTTTGAAAGAGAAAAATAAGCGAGAACCTCCCTTTCAATAAACCGCATACAACGAAAAGGTTAACAAAGAATGCAATAAATCCACAGACTGATTTGTAAAACCACACAGAATATCACAACAAACAATTCTGCTGTAGTGTTGACTGGTGAGTGGTGAGGGAGAACATTTACAAAGTCCATCATCTGACAGTAATATGACATGATGGCATAGAAAAGGCAGCATGAGATCTCTCCACTGATATCAGACAGCGGAAGACCTTAATTGAATCAGTCACCACATCTCTGCTGCCTGAGAGATCACACTGACCGGAAGTGTAATGTAGGAAAACACAGCAAAACATTATGCAAGATGGCTATTCTGAAAGTAAAGGAATAAACTGTGTGGTTGGTTGAACACAGATTCACGAGGGAGAGTGGGAGAGAGAGGAAGTGGTGTTTTGAAAGTGCACTAGAGTGGAAGTAGTAATGCACATTACGCCCTAGGCTGGATTAAAGTAGTTTTACTGGCAACACACACACACACACACACTTGCACACACACTCAAACACTCTCTCTCGCTCTCTCTAGATTTATAGCAATACTGAGTTCCAAGTGACCTTGACAATACCTGATGATGCATATTTCACTGCAATGACCCCATCCCATGGGAGAAGAAACCTGCTCGTCCCATAGACTAAAATGTAAACTGATGCTCATCATTTTCCTCCCCAGTCAGCATCAGCAATATCCTCCTTTCCACTGGTCTCTTACTATACCACAGAGAGCCATTCTCATAATGGGCTAGTCATAGGTCTATATTCTGCTTTATACCCCGGGACCTGGGAGAAAGGGTGGTGAGATAGGGGCCCAAACCGAACAACAGTGCTTTTATTGTCCTCTTTAACCGAGCCTCTCTCTGAGTGACAGCCAGGCTGATACAGGTGTCCTTCTCCGCTGCACACAGAGAGACCTTCAGTGTAATGACTTGATGATGTTAATCTACAAAGGGAACTCTGCAGGTGTGTGAGAGAAAGATAGGACAGATAGAGTGAGAGAGTGAAAGAGAGATGGGGAAGAGGAGAAGTGGGGCAACCATCTGCTGCTTAGCCTGTCCTGTGAGCGCGTGTTTGTGTGTGTATGCGTGTGTGTGTGCCTGTGTGTATGCGTGTGTGCGTGCCTGTGTGTATACGTGTCTGTGTGCATGTGTGTGTTTATGCCTGTGTGTATGCGTGTGTGTGTGTGTGTTTGTGCCTGTGTGTATGCGTGTACATGATCAGCAACACCTCTTTGTTATGGCAGAGGCGTCAGTACTCAGTAAAGGAGTGTGACAACAGCCGATCTGCTGCAGTAAATGATTCACTCAGTGTGAGACTGAAGAAGTCAGCCCAGTGCTGGTTATATCAAATAAACACAGACACAAAAGAGACAAATAGAGACCACTACACATATTCTACACACACACACACACACACACACACACACACACACACACACACACACACACACCCTCCCGAGCAGCGAGCAGAGCAGGGCCTGCCTGGAGAGACAGGTGGGGAGAGCTCTGGATCACTGTCAAGATCCTGTTATCACAGTAGTCAAGTCACCAAAGGTTTTCTGAATGACAGAGGAAAACATCCTTAAGTGTGACAGGCAAACTGTATGTGCAGTACTGTGTGGATGGATGTGTGAGATACAGGAGAGTCATGATCCAAACATTCCCAAAGGCTATACTGCCACTGTGTCAAGAGGACAATCTACAAAGTAAAGCCTACAAGACAAGAGGATCAGTGTAGCCTACAGTGAGGTCATCAGTCAGTTACTTGTCAAGATATACCCAAAGAACAATGGCAATTTGAGCAGGACACTTTTGTGCATTTATTTGCACTAAATGTAAAACATTTCAGTTATTCAAATGATGTATGAGAGCAGCATGTCCTAGTGTGATTTTGAATTACAAATTGATATCACCCACCTGCAGTATAAACTGCTTAAGGTCAATTGACTGTCCTGTGGCTGTGTGGCTAGCTGCTGATACCATTGTATTCTATGCATGTAAATGAATGCCGGCCAACTGACTTCCCATGGGGCACACTGTTGATGCATTTAGCCGGCTGAATACATTTGTGATTTATTACACACGCACACACTCACACACACACAGAGACGTTAATCAGGAGCCTTAATAGTAGTCAGTGAGGCGCTGCTCTTTGCAGCGCCCTTTATAGGCCCCGTGCCAGACCCTGCCTGCACGGCGATAAATAATGGGACCGACTTGAGAGCACGTTTGCCCTTTGAAATCATAATCTAAACCTTTCACACAAAAAAAGCCTAGTCTAAACAATTTGATTTAATTGTCATGCTTCCACCAATCACGCATGTTAGTAAATTAAGGAACGATGCCTAGTGATATATGTTATAAACGCCAGGGCTTAGTTACAGCTATGAAAAACATGAATCCCCTGAGAAAGAATGTTCTAACCATATGGCTGCAGTGTGTGAGCACATTTAAGAAGGTCTGCTTTTAATCTGACACACCATGGCAAGAGAGGAACTTCAGAAGAAGGATGTTAGAAAGAAGGATTACATTTTTGGTGGAACATTGGCCCAGAATAAGCAACATTACATTCTTTCATCTTCAGAATGCAAAAAACACAAGACAAAAGCTTGATTTACCAAGCAAATTCACCACTAGTTGGTGATAGAAACCTCCTGCCAGACTTCTCCTCCCCTCCCATCCTCTCCTCTCCCCTCCTGCAAATGTATTTTCTATGTGGATTACTGAGATTATAAGCAATCTACAACCCGTCAGCGTTTTTCCTGGTCCCCAGTTGGACCAACCTGTTTTTTCATCAATAAATACACTCTGGAAACCTTAGTATCACACACAGTCCTGCAGCCACATCACCGGACTAATCTAACCACCAACCTTTTACCAGGAGCCATCTTTCCCCTAATGCTCTCTGGGACTGGGAGATGTAAAGACGCTCCAAACCCATCAGGCCTCATAAAACAGGAGCTTGTAGCCAGATCTCAGAGCTGTTATGACATGTTCCTTTCTTCCTAGTGAATATGCTCACGAGGTAGAATTCCTGCACAGTGCACACTGAAACCTATGAAAGTGTATATGTGTATAGGTTGCACTGATCACACACACACACACACACACACACACACACACACACACACACACACACAAAAAACCCAGATGAAAAGTGTGTGAGTTACAAAAGTTCAGACGCCAGTGTTTGGATGGTAATTTTGCCTACTTCACGCAGTCCTACTAGAACATATAAAGAGATCCACAGGTCGGCCTACTGTAGAACCAGTTTAGGACTAATATGAAACTGTATTTGACTCCAGTCTTGTCATCACAATTCAATAATTTTAAGTACTTAACCTTATCTTTAGTCTATGGCATAAGGGAAACCTAATGTTAAGAGGGCGTTGTTTTGTCCCCCTGAACTGCAGTGGTGTGGAGTCCTGTCCTCCTAACAGATTTACTTGGAAGCCAATATTACATGGGTCATTCATAATGCATTGAGACAAGCACTCCATCCTGTCTGAGACAGGAACCATGGGATTATTTGGACTGCTCTGCGTCGAGACCTACTGCCTGGAATATGCTATTTGACAACGGTTGGCCTTCCCTTTAAGTGCACAAAGTTACGGTGCTGCTTTCACTTTCAAAGCAAACCCAGGAACTGAAATCCCAGCTGAGAATACAACCATGGATGGACGGGACTCACACTGCCCTGTGTCTAACCAATATCCTGTGGAGTTTGAGTTTTTGTGTGTGCCTGAGCACAGCAGTGAATTCCAATGGGGCCCCAAGAATGACTTGAGGCAGACTTGAGGTTGAGGGTGTAGTCAGTGCATGCTTGTGTTTGAAGAGAAAAGATGCCTCTCTCTACCTCACTTGAGCTGGCTGAGCACAGAAACATTGCATGCAGATGGAGCTGATCACTATTCAAATACAGTCTAAGGTGCCAAACACTTTTTGTTGTTGTTGCCAGGAGTGAAGTAGTGCTCCTCAAAATATAAAAAGAACACAATAACTAACAGGTTGTAAAATCCATGACACAATATGCTTCATTTAAGGTCCAATAGATGAAAAGTTGGAGTTATTCTTGGATTCCACGGAGCTGTTCAAACCAGGGTCTCCTTTCTACATGTATGGATTCAATTAAGAAAATATGAGACTGCATTGACTGGCTGGTGGAACTGGGAGACTTGATTCCTGATCACCCAGTCGAAAGAGTGTTTTGACTAAAACTTTTTCTGTAAGTGGGTTTACTATCAACTTGAATATTTGTAAGGCATGAACATATCATTTTCTATCAGATTAATATCATACATTCTCATGCTTTCTCAATATGCAAGATAATCAGAATATTAACGTTTATTACTTCTAGTTTCTCCACTCATTCTACTGATACTTTACTTTTACCATAAGTAATGACACTTCACAAACGATCAGGAGTCAATGCACAACAGACAGAATGGATAGTGGAAGTCAGCTCTTAATGCTGATGTGTCAAAATATGAACAATAACCAAATGCTCTGAGCTGACCACTTTCTTGCTTCTTTTCCTTCAGGCTAAATTGGATTACAATTCCGTATCACATGAAATAAAGGCACATAATCATTTCGGCGATAGTGTAGCCTACAGATAGAATTGATTTAGCTGTTTTAGCCAAACAGTTTGGAAGTTCGCTATTCTGCAACTTTATCGAGAACAGAATAAACATAATTGCAGCAAGAGTATGCAAATTCAGCACCTTCACGTGGATGCATAGCCAAAACAAAAGTTTGAAATTGTGCTATCGGGCAGCAAAAGGAGAATTCTGATTTAAGGAAACATGAACCACACTTACCATCGTTTTCCCCGCCCGGGTGCATTCCACAAGGAACGTTTACAGCCTTTACTATAGTGCAAACACGTCCGGTGATGCCATGTAGATATGGTTACACAAACTGTATTGAAGACTGGACAGCATTGGTTCTGAAGATGCAGCGTGCATAAAGTCTCCAAGCCCCTCCACAATGCTTTTTCCATATACTATCACTTTTGAGCTATGTTTCATCTCCATCTACAGGCTACATTGCGGTTGTCATTATTGTAGGGTACCTTGGCATTAATAAAGGTAACAATACATCTCGCAAATCACAATACTTAATTAGTCCCCAGTACGTTTCAGTGGCTTCAAACTTTTGTGGTAGCCTACTTCTCCAGAAGAAATCCCAACCTACAGTTTTGCTTTAGCGCAAAGTGGAGCAAAGCAGCCCTCACTCCCGAGGGACCCGTGCGTTTTGGAAAGTTTATTTCACAGTAAAAGTCCTCTTTCTGGGACTAGATGGGTATTTGGTAGACTCTAGAAATGCGCTTGAGAGCAGTCGGCCTGCCCGCGCAGCGCTTGCGTGGTCTAGCTGTCCATATATTGGATACAGGCGCCTTGCAATTGCAGAGCACGTTTTTAAATGAGTCATGAAGCCTAATTTAAATAACAGACACGCACATAGCCTTGATGGATGAGAGCAATAAATTATAAGAACCAGACCCATAAAAACGAATTAATGTTGCTTTGTATCCACTTTGAAGTGTGCTTGAATTGTAAAGTACTAGGCTGACTATCCATCCACTGGCATTGGAGTCACAGGGGACAGATCTAACAGATACCCCTTACCAACTAGGTCTATAATCTTAACTAATAACACATAGAGCTATTTTTTGGGACAAATATTAGGCCTAGTCTTGGACTAAAAAACATGCTCAATGGATAGACCTAATCTCCATTGAAAGTGATGTGTAGTCTAGCACTAGGCTTGATCTGTGTCTGGGAAACTGGCCCTTATGGTTCTATCCTCTGAACAAATTAAAACACAACAGACAAAGGATGTCAATTTGTGGCTAGTTAGTAAATCTTTATGGCCAAGGACTGCCCCCTTCTGGTAGCTACTGACCGAGAGCATATTGAATTGCAGTCGGAGAAAAAAGGAAAATGCATCCCAAAATGCATCCCAATTCTCCACCGGTCTGAAGGGGAAAGTACAAGTGCATGCAATTGTGGAGAATCAGAACACATACCCAAAGGCTACAGGGGGAAGTAGGCTAGGTAAGGTAAAGAAGAGGGAGGAAACCGATATAACTAGCTGGAGTCTGGAGATGATAACATCATGGGTGATGTTCAGTTTATTGTTAATATGGAACATTCAACCAACACAAAATGACTGTATGACAAGGATTTGCTGATATAGTACATCAGACGAGAAACATGCAAGATCTCGGAGGTAGATGATCACATAACCGATAATGCCATGCCATCCAGCAAAATATGTAATAAAGAGATTGTAGTCATTTCAGGTGTTTTCCATGCTACCTTCAACCTTCATTCAACCTCCTGATCTACAGTACTGTATAGCCGATGACTTAGTGCACACGGCGATCATTTTTGCTCAGCAGTTCATTATGCAATTAATACTTCTCTTTTATTTTACTTTAAAGACCAATTAAGCATTTGAAGTCACTGAATATCTTAGAATTATCTCATTCGTCTGTTTGGGATGAGCCTAAAGCAGCGAACAAGATCTTATAATGCATTACTGACCCTCAAGTGTATATTCTCACTGAAAACACTCAAACAAGCACATGGAATAGAGATCCTTTCAACAGCGTAAGATACATTATTATGTTTTGTATAATTTCAGCCAGTGGTTTTGAAAGTACCCCTGCAATGAATATGATACATTACAAATTCCAATTTGTACAATATGTTATGCATTTGTAAGTGCTTAAAGAGGCAGTGCAGTCAAAACGCGATTTCCCGTTTTTCAGTATGAAGTCAAAACAACACTGTTCGGTTGGAAGGGAGTGTTTGGCCCACGGTATGACATCACAATCTGATCTGAGTATTTTGATCAATGACCAGTCAACTTTTATTAGCATATGTATCATCCTACTTTGAAGGTGTAAGCGGGGTAGGCTCTAGTCTAGAGTCTAGATGATCCTATTTGCCAATCAGGGCTGTGTTTATAAACATATTTACATTTATATCAACACACCCACATGATCAGACTGAGCATTTCAATTGTAAAGGAAGCTCTAAATAAATAATAACAAATATATTTGGAGTTATTTTCATGAAATAAAACACACACAGTGATTTATTCAACATATAGTGATGATTATTTTAAAATCAAATGAATAAGACTCTATGTGGGCTTTAAGATCCTGTTAAATCTCTTTAACTGATGATGACAATATCTGGTGATAATACCTTGCACCTGTCAGTGTTCTATTGTTGCCTGCTGTAACTGTGTCTGGGTGGGACCAGAAGCACTTTCCTCCATCGGGTTTAACTAGGGCTGTACATATTCTGTAACTTTAACAAAATTACACGTTTTTTTTAGAAATCCTGGTTGGCGGATTCCATTCCCTCCTGATTCCAGGAATCTTCCAAAACAGATTTCTGGAAAAAACACATTTTGAGAAAGTTACTGTAACTCTAGGTTTAACTGTAATTTGAACACTCTGCCCTCTACTGGGGGTCAGTAGCAGGCGCGCACTGCCTTGATGATCAGGAACATGACACTGACAATGGTGAGGGCGGTGAAGAGGAAGAGGAGGCCACCGAACACAGAGTTGGCCATGGGCAAACGCACTAGCTTGGCCTCAGCAGGGATCATGTTGGATGTATGTAGCATGTAGCCCAGACTCCAGCCTATATTTGTGTTATGTACCTGGAGGGGACAGAGAGACAGTGTGAGGAGAGACAGACAGACAGACAGACACTCACTTAAAATAGACTACTGACCATGAGCCTGTACACCTGTCAAACAGGGGTTCCCAGACCTTTTCACTCAGGTCATTTTACCCTCGCGCCCCCCTGCCGACCCCTCGGGGGCACACCACACAGTAGAGAATTGACAAAGACAGACAGACAGAATTGTTTGAGGACAGACAGACTCATTTGTAATAAACTGTCATAGCACCAATTTAAAAAGTTAATATTGGCCGTTGATTACATCACTTTTTTTGCATGGTGGGGTGGAAAACATTTTATTGATATCAAAATGGGATCACAGGCCAAAAATGTTTGGGAATCCCTGCTCTACACCATAGCCCCTACACCAGAGGTGAACAAACGTTTGGGCTTGGTGGGCCAAAATATAATCTAAGTGGTGGGCCGCAGGCCGAACAAATAGACATTATCTATTTTGAAAAATAAAAGGTAAACAATAGTTTTTTAGCGTATTTAAACAATAACTTTTTAGTAAGCGCTCATAAAATCACACTTCAAACATTAATCAAATTGTAGCCATATAACTTGACAACTATCAACACATTCTTATGACCAGTATTAAAGATGAACGAAACAAAGTAACCGTTGTGGCACAGAAACTGCTACCAAGTTTATATGAAGCACCATTTTGGGGGCCCTAATCAAGATTTGGATGGGAGGCCCACCCACCTCGTGGGCAAAACATTTTAGTGCCCCCCTCTCTTGGTAGTATTTTGTTTTTGTTTCTTGCAATGTTAAAGTAAATTCTGTGCAATTCTACTCATGTTTCCATAGGACGGTGAGAAAATGTTGCAGTTTCAAAGGTAATATCCTGAAATTCTACACATTTTGCCATGATTTTGTTTGTTTGTTGTTGTTGCAGTTTTAAAGTGAATTTCCTGCCATTCTACACATTTTGCCATGACTTATGCCATGTTCATATGTTTTCTGAGTGACTAACAAAATCAATGTGGGCCCCCTAGCGGTCAGGGCTCGTGGGCACATGCCCTGCGTGCCTGGACTGTAATTTGGCGATGATTAATAGTAGAACTGTAGACTGCTAATGCACTAACAAATTTAGAAATTGCACCTTGAGTATTTTACTTTTCTAACTCTGACTAAGCCCCCCCCCCCCCAAAAAAAAATATTCTGGCGGGTCAAACCAAACGTTGGCTCACAGGTCCCAGTTTAGTCTTCCCTGCTCTACACCCTAGTTAATCTCGGGTTAGCCCAACACTAAATTCTTTGGTCAGCTTCTCGATTAAGTTCTGGGTCCCATACAAAGAGATGAAAAGATGATAAAACAAGGACTGGAACCAGAAAGAGGAGCTCCACTCTCTCTTTTTGCATGTTACGGGCAAGTCTATTGGCTGAATGTCCCCTTATAATGTCCTCTCACCTTTTGAAATTCCAAAGATGCTAACACCTGCGATATCATGATTTGTCCAAATAACCAGTGATGAAAAACCTAAGCACCGGAACTATTTCTGTTCGTTAGCCATCGGTGTCCATGTTTAAACATAGCGTTTATGTTGTCTGCCTACAAGAGATTACACCATAGGAGATGGACAAGACTGCATGAAGAAAGACAAGACTACTGACCCCTAACCCCTAACCCCTACACCAATGGTATTCAAACTTTTTCCATGGGACTCCTTTTCTTCCACATGAATTTCTGGGTGCCCCATTTTTTCCGTTAGAAATTATGGCGATCCCACTCTACCCCAAATCTAACGATACAACCTTCAAATCGGTACGTTTTGATTTTCACATCACCAAATAACCTTCAATTCATAAAATACATTTATTCAATAAAATTATAGGTTTCAAGTGATCTTTCTTAAAAAACATTTGTATATTGTCCCATAAAATAGAATGTACTCTTAATTTTTAACTTGTCAACACCACCTTTGAATACCACTGTCCTCTATAACCTAGGGGACAGACAAAACAGAGTGAAGAGGGGATACCTACCTTGTCCAACTGAATATATTCAACTTAAATGTGTCTTTCGCATTTAACCCAACCTCTGAATCAGAGAGGTGTGGGGGGCTGCCTTAATCAACATCCAGGTCTTTGGCGCCCGGGGAACAATGGGTTAACTGCTTTGCTCAGGGGTACTACAACAGATTTTGACCTTGTCAGCTCAGGGATTCAATCCCAACACTCTAACCACTAGGCAACCTGCCATCCCTATAAAGACAGAGGTCCTCACAAATTAACCCCAGATGGTTCAGCACAACTGATCTGTTCTCCTTAGTAACTAAGGCTTAGTTAAATACTTACAGTAGTCCCAGTAGTCATGGAATGCATTGCCTCTGTTTATTTAGTTGAAGAAGCTTAAACCCATCTTTGCAAAATCTCAAACGCTTCACTGCCACACCTATAAAACACTATCTCCTACACCCCAGCCTATGGGATAAAAAAGATTTATGGGACGAACAGACTTAAAACAGGTCATTGCTCAATTCCAAATTGTCACCTAGCCTCTACATCCTAGGCACTACATTCAATCTGATAGGATTGGATGGATACAGTATAAAAATTATGTCAATATCTTCATATTACCTTCTGATTGGCTAGGTGGAAATATCTCCCTACTGATTCCACCTATCCAATCCTCTCTGATCTACATGAGTGGCAGGAGAGTAGGCGCGAGTGGTCGATTTGGAGTTCAGAAATCCTGACCCTTTTCCCAATTCTGGCATCCTCTATCATATATTTTTTGCTACAAGCCCTCACAGTCTCACATCAGAATTAGAATCATCCATGTTTCTCAAACGTCAAATTTCGAAGTTATAGATGCTTATGCCCATCTGCCATTCCCGTTCACAACACCCTAGCAAAACCGAAACCTAATTGAAAGTAACAGCCTCACTGTTGCCCCTAGTGGCCGGTTTCCACGTCATCTCCCGACGTCCTGAGACATGGATGGACGTTGAATTCTGACTTGTATCAAGGGTGACCTGGCTGCTTTTTTAACATCAATAGTCTACTGGAAAAGGCTGAAAGACAACAATGCATAACGAACATTACAAGTTAGAAGAATGTTTGCCGTTTATAAATAATTGAGGAAAACTATGCCCCCCGGGGGGAAAATGACTCAAAAATCTGTCTTCCCTTCCACTGAAGAAGTCATGTCTTTCAACCCCCTCTGATGATGGGACGAAGGGCATCAATTTCTCCTGACACTCAAAACACAAAGGACAGAGAGACAGTAGCTTGCTTGTTTGTACGAATGAAAAACAGAGAATCATCATCTTGGGGGACAAATCCCCCATTTTTCATAATGTCAAACAAGCTACTGTAACCAGTCTGTATTGTGCTTTGATTTTGAAAGAAATACTTCATGTTACACTTCATTGAGTCTAACAGACTGAAAGACTTCAACTGGAAGTTCCAGTCTGGACTTCCATCACAAGTTCCATTTCCTGGGGGGCATAGGAAACGATTCTAACCGCTTCCTTGTCAAGATCTTGGCCTCTGTTAATTATAGTATACCCAACATTTATATTGGTTTCCAATGGAATGAGTCACTCTCTACTTGTTTGTTTCTCTTTTTGCAGTACAGTATATGACCATGAAAACATTCGTTACTACAAACTATGACAAATTTTGCACTTTCATTTGGAAGCACGTGTTTGGATCCTCCAAGGTACCTGGCTGTATTCTGCCACACTTACCTGTTTTTGGAAGTCAATGTGTTTCCAAGTGTCTTTATTGAACTTGTAGCCATTTACAAGTAATGTCTGGACGTAATGTGCTGAATAGCAGTAGGACTTTCTGTATTTTTCAGCTATCCAGGCCTTTTTTAGCTTGAGCTAAAAAAAGAAGAAAAACAAACAAACATTCCATTTGTCTATCCATGACATTTTCCATGTGTTGAGGCAATTCTCTAATAATTTCTTCGAACGATACATTTCTAATAATACATTGCAATAGCCTAGATAATGGTTGGGCAGCACCCCTGTCTTACAAACAATGCATCTGTTGTCTGTGTGTACAGTAGTTCCATTTAAAACACCACCCAGGAAAGGTCCTCATAAATTAACCTCAGACGGCACAGTACAGTTGACCTGTTGTCCACTTTTTTATATACCAACAGATCCCAATAGTCATGGAATGCATGGTCACTTCTTCTCAGGTGGAGTAAGCTTACACCACATCATTAAATAGAACAACTATTTACTCATATTTTACTTCTATGCTTACCCCTATTTTAGCTAATGTCATGCTCTTCCCTTTCTCTGTCACAGCTATAAATGTGAAAATTGCTATACAGATGTAGGATCTTAATTTGATCACTCTTTCATTGCTGAGAAACTTGCAGTGTATTTTGTAGTGTATTCTAACGTTTGTCATTTCCACTTTGAAATTTCAGACTTAATAATTCACATTTCCTGATGCTGCAGGATTATTTTCCTGCTGTAGCACACTGGCTCAAATTAAGATTCTACATCAGTAGCTGTCAGTGTAAAAGGGCTCACAGTGGGCCAGTCCATGGAGCAGTGACCACTACCACCACCACCAACAACTACAACAACAACATGGACTCACGGTGGGCCAGTCCCAGGAGCAGAATTCCCAGGTAGAGGAGTTCCACTGGTCCAGTTGTGAAATGCCTTTCAGCTCGACAGCCTGAGCAGTGTAGAAGAACCCAGCATAGGCCTAAGGGAGGGAACATGGGTTAGGAGCTCAGACAGACACAATGTTTATTAGATAACTGCAAAATATGCCCTATATATACAGTATGTCTGTCTGTCTGTCTGTCTGTACCAGAAAGTCCCCGGGTCCCACGGATGGTTGGTATACTCTGTCAAAGGAACAGTTCTTCGTGCAGGTCAGGTCAAATATGGATTTCACCACGTCCCTACAGGCTCCGTTGTCTGATGACCCCTTCAGGGTGATCATCTGCTTGGGATCGTAGTCGGCAGGCGTCTCTATGCACTCAGTCCCAAAGATGGACTCAGCCGACACAGTCATGTTGTAACCAAGATTGAAGCAGGGGTTGGTCACATGTGTAGCGTTCTCAGAGTTCTGATCGGTGAGACAAAGAGAGCACAGTAAAAGTATTTACAGTATGTCACTTGAACATTCATGAAGAAGGAATCCAAATGATCAATAGCTGAGATTGAACCTCTTTTCTACTGTAGTAATTACAGCGTTGCTAGGCTACACAGGTACAAGAACAACTATAAGTAAAGTGGGACCACTATTTACATTGTCTCCTCAAAATGGCTGTCTTCAGCTGTGCATGCATTATCTACCATCCTAGCAAAACAGACACTTTTCGACCATGTTTGCAAAGAAAACCATATAGAAATGGACAGATCAATACGGGTAATACCATAATGCACTTTGCCTCATCTCCGAGAGACAGTAAAGTGTCAAGGTAATGAGGTGTCCTCAGATTTCTTAGGATTTGGTAATTAGATATTAATGGGTGTTATGGACTAAGACAGAAGGATTGCATTAATTACAAAAAAAAGGCACTTAGCTAAGTATAAAAGCATCATCATCATCATCATGTTGACAATGCTGCCAGGAACGAATGTGAGGGATGACATGATAACAGATTCTGGGTTCAAATAGTATTTATTTTTCTTTACTGCTGGAATAGTCCCAAAACTCCAAACCCACCCCATTTAGCACTCCAGGCATAACCAATCAGGTATTTGGAAGAAAACAAATACTATTTGAAGTAAACCCAGATTTCCTATACACAGTACCTTCACTAAAGCAGCAAGGACTCTCTTCTCTGCCTCGTTCTTCCCATAACACAGGAAGCTGTGAGTGTAGATGTTGTATTCGTATCCATAGAGGGAGACCCGTACGATGTCTGTTCCCTGGGCGTTGGGATCTGGGAGGGTGAACGCTATCTGGGTGGACGCCCCTCCTAGATCCATGGAGCCCACCATCTTCCCTCCGGCAGGCCGCACCCACATGTTCCATATGTTTCTCTTCAAACCAGAGGATAGATTGATGTTTGCAAATCAATGATGATCTTTATGAAAAACAATGATGAGAACTGTACTGTATTATGATAAATGCATTCTGATTAAAACCCTACACTGCTAGAATAAACGTTGCTATATTGAAGGGTTCAATGGCTCGCTTTATACATGGTCCTCAAAAAGGTTCAATATAGAGCCGCCAAACAGTCTTATTTTAAGCATTGTAGAAGCTAAGGAACTTGTCTGTCGACCCTGCATTGAAGACCAAAATTGGTCAAATTATTTGTTATCAATAAAAAAAATATACCAGTTCCATTTAAGGATAAAAAATGACAGCTGCACCATACAGGTTGTAGATGGGAAGAGATGTTTGATGTGCTGATTCCATAGCACATGGTTTATTAACTGGTATACAAAACAACGCCGGATTCAAAACTGGATTCAAAGACCTTTTCAATTTAAATGATAATACAAAATTCTTGCAACCAATAGAATGTATTGGGGATACAACCGTCCCAACACTGCAGATTTCTGCTGTGAAGGGACAGAATCATTAGGTCACTTGTTTTGGTGCTGCACATATGTAGCTTGTTTTTGGTCGCAGGTTCAGGAATAGCTGAGAAATCACCACATTTACCTAAAGCTAACTCTGCTAAAAGCACTGCTGGGTGACATGAAAAGCCCTGGTCATTCGATCAATAATATAATAGATCTCTTATTAAAAATGCCCATCTTTAATTTACAACTAGAAACTATGAGAATAGAAAGGTTCAGAACATTTGTGAAACATCACAGCACTGTTAAAGAATATATGGCAAATAGAAATCAAAACTGGATGATTTTCAGAAATAAATGGGAGGGGTTGAAGATAGCTGAAGGGTAAAAAATTTAGAAAATAAAAGATCACTGATGTAAACTGTACTGTGTCCATAAAATGTATATAATATGTATAAGCTGGAAGTAGAAGCCTAAGTATTGCCGTCCATTAGTTAACTCCAATTAGGGGAGGGGTGGTAGGGTTATGGTCAAATAATAAAGAAGTCAAATATATTTTAAAAATAAGAAACAAATATGTGGAGGATTGGAAATAATTGTCTGCATCATTTCCAATCCCCCATATATTTGTTTAAATATATTTCCCTTCAAAACCATCCAGTTTTGATTTCTACTTGCCATATAATTATTACACTGATATAACCAACAATCTATCTGCAATATTGATTTTGTGTTAAAATGTCCATTATTTCTTTATGTCTTTATTTTTGATCCCCATTAGCTGTTGCTGAAGCAGCAGTTACTCTTCCTGGGATCCACATAAAACATAAAACATGACATAATACAGAACATCAATAGACAAGAACAGCTCAAGGACAGAACGACACACAATTAACATAAGAGCAATAGAACAAAAACATTGTTCCTACATACATTTACACACAATACTGACAGTTCCCCACACATCACTACATATACATACAGTATGCCTAAGAGTTATTTAGGTCATTCTAAAGTTATTGTAAAGGTTTTGAAGTTAGTGTAAAATTGTAATGTACCTCCAGGAAGTTACCCAGCAGGTAGTTGACGGTGATCCATCCGTAGAGCCCTTCCTCTTTCCCTGACATGATGGAGGCGTTTTGGAAGTTAAACGGCAGGGATTGGAGGTAGTTCTGCAGGTTCTTTAAGATCTCATTGGATTTGGTTTCATTCTGTGAACTTGTAATCAAGAGAGAGATACATTTTGAGGTTGTATATTATCTCCAGTCCAGTGGAGAATTTAGAGATCAATAATAGGTCTACAGTTGGTTGATTAAATATGGTGTAAAACCTATTAGTATTCTGTGTGTGGGATCAGTATGTGTGCATGTGTGTGCATGTGTGCGCATGCACACGTCTACTTCTGTATCTACCATGGATCCATTCCCAGAAGTGCAACAACAGAGATAGGTCAGCCAGATAGACTGTAAAGGACCATACCTAGAAGATTGGTGAGGTACGCTCACAATGGAGGAAGACAAACCCACAACTCACTGTAGCAGTCTCATCCCAGCAGTTGCCCCAAGGTAGAGGACGGTTGAATTGTGTTGGTCTGCGGGGACGATTTTTGTGATGTTGTTCATACATTCTCTGATCGACGCCCAGGACTGTTGGTCCTGTGCATTGTCAACTAACATATCCGAGATACCAGGCCCTAGGGAATCAAATCAGACTGAGCTCAGAGTCATACAATACGTATTATCTAAATCACAAGCAAATTGTGCGCTAGACAGCTAGCAAGACTGCATCACTAGACAAAACTGGATTACGTTTATAGTGTTTTCAACCAGGTTCTTTAAGGGCAACTCCACCACTTTTCAACCTCATTTTCATTATCTCAGTGGAATAAAAAAAAATTTTTAATTTTTAAAAATCTCCAGCACAATACCAGTTTCAACATTTGTGAAAACAGTACAAGTGTTGTAGAAAAAAATATAAAGTTAAAAAGTTGTACCCGATGGCTTCATTAAAAGTGAAAAACTGTGATTTTCAAACACTATGAGATTTACGGTGACAGTGGGAGCAAGAAAACACCCTCCATTGGTCTAGAAACTTAGGTTGCTGCTTCTGAGAATCACAGTTTTTAAACTTTTAATAATACCCTGTGATGTCACAGAGAAGCATTATTTTAGGACTTTCTGATCTTTTTAACCACATATCATAGAAACACGCTTTTTCACATATGTAGACACTGGTTGGTGCTGGAGATGATGAATATGAGGTTTAAAAGTGGCGGAATTGCCCTTAAACATATTATATAACCAGGAGTGTGGCACACGGTACTGAAAGGCTGTATGAGGATAAGTGCATTTCACAGGCAAGTCCCTTTCCAAAAAGTAATGTATTATGGCATCTTCATAAAAAAGATGGGGACAAGGCCATCCCGAGTGGCGCAGTGGTCTAAGGCCTTTGCCTCCCGAGCGCACTGGGGAGTTGCAGCGATGAGACAAGATCGAAATTGGGGAGAAAAAGGGCATAAAGTACAATTAAAAAAAGGTCAAGATTGTGACCTGAGTGAGAATGTCGGGTTCATCACATTACGATGCAGACTCACCAGTGACACTGCCTCTCAATATGAACATACAGACTCCGTTTTTAAATGTCGATTATTATACAACATTCTTGTCATCAACAGAATGTTATACAGCATACAGTATATGAGGCATACAACCATCTCAGCTCTGCAGGTTTAAGCTGCGAAGAGACAGAATCATTAGATCATTTATTCTGGTTTTGCCCCCACGTAGCTTGTTGTGGTCACAGGTTCAGGAGTGGTTGAAAAATCACAACATTCATCTAAAATTAACCCTAATCACAACATTCATCTAAAATTAACCCTAGTTATAATGGAAAACCCTATCATGTACACCGGATATGTCTCAGTACTATGTATCCACATTTAATGTGTTTATCCCCAAAAAATATTTATGTTTTTGTAATACTGAGCATGTATGTAAAATGCATATTTCACAAAATAGCTGTGAATATAAAGTTACTTTAGTCCTCTGAAGAGGGTTGGGTCAATAAAAAAAGATTTTTAAAAACATGCAGACTCACCAGCGACCATGCATCTGAGTGTCTGGCTCACCACTCCAGTGTTATTTTGCTTCTCGGCTGGCCATTGATACAGATGCACAGTAGAGCGGGAGGAGCCTGAGTCAATTACTATGCCATACTGCACACAGAGGAGAGCAGGAAAATCACACTACATATTCAAGATGCTAGTTCATATACAGATGTGTTGTCTTAATTTGATCACTTTGTTGTCGCAGATTAGCCTTATGATTAATTCACTAAAAACCTGCAGGTTTCTTTCTCTCTCGCTCACTCGAACGCTAAAGCACCAGACAGAATAAATGTCCTACTACTGCAGGTCCTACTGCTGCAACATTCAAATGTACAGAAATGTATCTGAAATGCAGCCGTACACAACTTTTATTTCATATAGGTTAATAACACAAGATAGACATTGATCTCCACTACGATATACAAGTGTATCCAAAATGCAACCATAGGCTACACCTAAATGATAGCCTACTCTAGCCTATCAAAACTCATTTCCCGTTAGAAATGATCCTTTTTTCTTTTTTTGAATAATCAAATCCTCCTGCTGCAGGATTACTTCACTCATACAACGAAACAGGTCAAAGTCAATTGATACAGCTATAGTGGATCTGAACCTAAGGAGTGAAAACATACTCTTTACTGCTGTCCAAACAGGAGGAGGATTCTATTAGATGAAGAAATGATGCAGTGGCACGCACATAATCGTTTTATAATGAAAGGCAATAACGTATGTTATGGTAAACAACCACTATCCCCTAAAGTACAGTCCATCAAATACCTCACAATTATTGCACTCCGTTCCTGATTGGTTAGAAGCACAATGATTGCACTCCGTTCCTGATTGGTTAGAAGCACAATGATTGCACTCCGTTCCTGATTGACTAGAAGCACAATGATTGCACTCCGTTCCTGATTGGTTAGAAGCACAATGATTGCACTCCGTTCCTGATTGGTTAGAAGCACAATGATTGCACTCCGTTCCTGATTGACTAGAAGCACAATGATTGCACTCCGTTCCTGATTGGTTAGAAGCAAAATGATTGCACTCCGTTCCTGATTGACTAGAAGCACAATGATTGCACTCCGTTCCTGATTGACTAGAAGCACAATGATTGCACTCCGTTCCTGATTGACTAGAAGCACAATGATTGCACTCCGTTCCTGATTGACTAGAAGCACAATGATTGCACTCCGTTCCTGATTGACTAGAAGTACAATGATTGCACTCCGTTCCTGATTGACTAGAAGCACAATGATTGCACTCCGTTCCTGATTGGTTAGAAGCACAATGATTGCACTCCATTATGGTGTGATTATTACTTCCATAAAGCTGAGAACAGGGACAGAACGTGAATACATTTTTTAAAATGCAGCTACTCTGTAAACACAGGAAACACTCACTCAGGCATGAAGACAAATCCATAGAAACGTTTTGCTCTGACCTCTAGAACTAGATTCTGGGTCAAGTTTGTCCTCACATCAGTCCAAAAGGACTGATTGTGTGTATTTTTTGTGTGTTTGTACTGGCATATACTGATAGATGCAAACACATACGCACACTACATGTTATTGTTTTTAAATGTATGTAAATTGTAAATGTTATGTGTCAGGCCAGAGTAAGACTGGCTGTTGCCATTGGTGTTGGCTAATGGGGATCCTAATAAAGTAAAAAAGGCAGCAATAATGCATATTCCAGACTCAGACCTGGATTCAGACAGGCCAAATATTTGCTATCTTTGAGTGTTTGGTTGAAAACAGGCCAAGTATTTGCTATCTTTGAGTGTTTGGTTGAAAACAGGCCAAGTATTTGCTATCTTTGAGTGTTTGGTTGAAAACAGGCCAAGTATTTGCTACCTTTGAGTGTTTGGTTGAAAACAGGCCAAGTATTTGCTATCTTTGAGTGTTTGGTTGAAAACAGGCCAAGTATTTGCTATCTTTGAGTGTTTGTTTGAGCCTGTCCTGGAGTGGTAGATGGGAAGGTTTTGCACTTTTGTGGATTACTTCCATTAGTACCATTCCATTGTGTCAAGCAAGATTAAATAAAGCACTGCTACATTTTTTGGAAAGAAAACAAACTCTTTGAACCAACCTCAGAGTCTCAGTTCCTGCGGTGTTGAAGTTAGTTTTCCCTTCTCATATATAGACCTGGTGTGCTGACTAAAGGTGATTGGTTTCCATTTCACAGAGTTAAACAGTAGTCATCTTTTGATTAATAAGAAATTGTGTATTAACCCTGTAACCCAAAGCTGTATCAAGTCAACTAGTCAAGTGTCGTCCTTCCTTTCGAGTGTGTCCCACTCGCAGCAAATGTTTCCCCAACATGGACCTGCCTTGAATACACACCACCCTGGTCTTTATAATGCCATCTACGCTAACTGCCCCCATTCACTGTAGTTTGGCCTGACTCCTAAACAGGCTGTAGAGACCCAGTCTGATCTGTCACCTTCTGCTTGTGATGATTGTCTTGATGTCTGGGTAAATTCGAGGTAATACATTTACATTGGAGTTATTTAGCAGATGCTTCACACTGTCAATACAGCTATTTGAGCAGAGAAGGATCAGGAATGTGGTTGTTGTTTTTACCTTCAGACGTGACTCAAAGACACGCTTATGACCCTGGATCACGGATATTGTAATGATGACAGCCAGACTTGCCAGGAGAAAGAAGAAAGCTAGATATGTCCCAAACTTGCAAGCCATTTCCTGTAGGGCAGAGGACAGTTTTAGCTGTTGACATTTGACATGTAATGTATCATGTTGTCCAGGTCTTACACAGACTGAACAAGCCCCAATGCAATAAGCAGGGCTGCTGAACCCTGTTCCTGGAGCGCAACCATCCTATAGGTTTCTGCACCAACCCTATAATCTAGCACACCTGATTCTAATAATAAGCTGGTTGATAAGCTAAATGCACTGTCTGTTTTTTGTTTTGTTTTGTTTTTTTGAGAACGTGTGGTTATAAACGGTTATGACACAGTAATTACATGCTTGCAACTGCCGATAAATACAGCAATTATATCACTAGTATCTCTTTCTTCTGTGTGTCAGTGTCATCACCTGTTGTGTACGTCCCAAATGGCACCCTATTCCCTACACAGTGCATTACTTTTGACAAGAGCCCTACAGGCCCTGATCAAAATGAGTGCACTATACAGGGAGTTGGATGCCATTTGGGACTTAGGCATTGTGTCATCAGCTACAGGACTGTCAGTGGTCTAGTTTAGCCTTAAAGTGACTGTTTCTGTTTATCTCTCTGAACAAGCACACTGGTCACAGTTATCATTTGTGAGATGAAAGACTCTGTGGGAGCTATTTCCAGAGCTGAAGCCTTTCACAAACTCAGAGGTAGTCCAATGTGTTTCACAACTTGTCAGGGATGTTTGATAATGTTAAATTAACAACAAGTCTGTTGTTCTTTCTTAAAAGAATACCGTAGGCCCCTCAAACTCAACGCTGGACCTCAAACAAGTTCCACTGTATTTTGTCATTGTTCCCTTCTGATCAGGGACTGATTTAGACCTGGGACGCCAGTTGCTTGCAATTCATGATCAGGTAGAACAGAAAACCAGCAGGCTCCGGAACTTGTAGGGTCAGAGTTGAGTACCCCTGCTGTAGAGCTTTTCTAATTGTATAGGGATCTGATATGTAATGTAGTGGTAATATTATGCAAGGTTACATTCTTAACCTTTTAATTCAGACCATCTTGGTAACCACTGGTGTAACTGCATCCTTATGCCAAGAATGACTACAAAGTAGTCAACAACAAATATATTGAGTATACACAAAATCGAGGTCACAAAGCATTAGGCCTACCTGTTTTGAAAGAGCTTACATAATATAATCACTGATTTGAATGAATTAAGATACAGAACACATATTCTTGTTTCAGTCACTTTACCTTCTTACATAGAGATAAGAATTACACACCACCCTGGACTTTATAATGCCATCTATGCTAACTGCCCTCATTCACTGTAGATAGGCCTGGTTCTTAACAGGCCGTAGATACCCAGGGCTCTATTCAATCCGTATCGTAGTACTTCAGTGTTACAGCGCGATTGAAATTTAAAGGCAATGTTCCCACATTAGCAGAGACTGCATTCACGGTAAATGCTGTCTTCTGTCTCTGAAATGACCATTACATTTCTATTGCGCAATCTGTAACGCTTCAGGGAACCAGACTGAATAGAACACCCAGTCTGATCTGTCCCCTTCTGTTTGTTATGATAGTTTTTGATGTCTGGGTAAATAAAAGGTAATACACTGTCAATACAAAATCAAGGACACAAAGCAAATACCTGCTTTGAAAGAGCTTACATAATCACTGATTTGAATGAATTCAGATGCAGAACACGTTGTCAACTTCTTACATGGAGATAATACAAACCACAGTGTGTTAACTGTCCTGAGAAATGTGTATACTGAAGTAGAATTGCATATCAATTCAGTAGGTTAACTAACCAACAATCTTTCAATGGGAACAGTGAGAATGCATTATACCGCTGCTTTCTGTGTGTCATGTTGCCTTCAGTGTCTGAGGGTGAGATGTTGACCTCCCCCAACCTATCGGCACTGTGCCCCAAGCATCTTGCTCTTCTCCGTCTCTACTGAGCAGTTTCCGCCCCAAGGCAAGGCACAATCTCAGCTATGTTTTTATTCACGACTTGCTATGGTTAAAGAGTTCCATGAGAACATGCACACCAAGACAGTGTTTCTTGCTGTGGTGCTTGGAATAAGACAAAACCTGTCCTTATGCACCTCTTTACCTAGTTATTTTGTCAATCTCTTAAAGTTCAACATTTGCTTAGCTTAACATAGTATGTTTTGAAGCTGTATTCCTTCACAGGAAAATAGAAAATTGGAATAAAGCGTATTGTTATTATTAATTGATCGTTATTATTAATTACATTACCTTCACTGAATTACTCAAATGAATTGCAATACACACAACAACAAAAAAACAGATAGAAGGTTATAGGCTTAAATATGAAAGGTCAGAATGAGTAATCTCACACAGTATCTTACCCTGCTGATAACAATACATCCCCCCTGGTCTTTTTCTGAATGAATGAGGAGATCTGTTAGCTTACCTCAGAGTGAGTGTGGATCTTCCTTCGTCAGTTGGAAGCAGCAGAGCATAAGTAAGTGATCTGAAGAATACAGCTCCTCATTCCTCATTGATCAGCCTAACAAGAGGGAGGGGCCTCAAGCGCAGGCCAGCAACACCCAACAGAGGCCCCTCCCATCTGAGAAGACAAATATCAAGAAAGCAGTGGGATGTTTGTTGAACTTATATTAGGAGAAATAGACAATAGAGATAATCTACCACACAACAGCCTTTATTTAACTAGGTAAGTCACTGAGAACACATTCTCTTTTGCAATAACGACCTGAGTTAAATATTTACAGTTGATCGGCAGAGGACTTATTACAAAGGTCTACGGAAAGCCCAGTGAAGAAAACAATGCATGGAGCATTAGTTAGGGTTCGACCCAATATCGGGTAAACTGTAGAAAGTTAAGTTTTACCATCCGACACAGGTGAGGTGAATCAACCCAGCCTATTTAACATACAGTACAGTACACTCTTAAAATTTGTGGTGACTCGAGGAACCCTGGAGATCCTCAAGGAACCCCATGGAGTTCCTCAAGGAACCATTGCTAGTCACTTGTTCATATTTGCACCTTTGGTTGGTTGATAGGTTCCTGTAGCAAATGATTCCTGGAGGAACCCTGGACTGGAGGCGTGGCTTAGTAGGATTGTGGCTTACAAATAGACATTTTCTGGTAAATTACATTCCTGTTCATCTGTTCTGTTGTATTGTCATTGCATGTTGAGGTTGAACACTGACAGTTTTGTAGATTCATTGAGGCTTACTATGATGTATGAATTCGTCAAGAGCTTATGCAAATCCTTAAATTGGAATAATTACCATTTTAAGACAATATGTAATCAGCAACCTTATTAATATTATATTGGAATATGTATAATGTATAAATATTCAAGGACATAGACATTTGCCGTGTACAAGCTTAACATGATGAACAGGAATGGCATTTACTCTAACGGGTGGCCAAAAGTAACTACCTGAAAGCTATGCCTCCAATCTTCTGATAGGCTACCGCCTCTACAATATATTATTAAAAAGGTTAAACATTTAATCTCTCCCAACACAAAAAGCTTGGGGTTTGTACTTTTACACAGAGGTTCCTTGAAGACCCTTCTCAGAGTGGTTCCTCGTGGAACCTTTTTGACCTGGAAAGGTTCCACTGGTGTGGCAATTTTTAACTACAAAAGTTTCTTCTAGGCACCTTTACTGTTAAGAGTGTAGAGTAGAACCAATGCTGTAATATCCTGATAGAGAAAGTAAAGCAAACAGATGGGCCACTGTGTATGAGCTTCTAGCTAGCTAACTTTACTGTGGAGCTAAGTGAATTAAATATCATCAGCTAGCTAACTTCCTATTAGCTAGCTAACTTGATGTTCTTAGAATTGTAAGGTAAAACCACAAGCCACAAATGCAATGCAGATGCCATAGAAGAGGGTGAAAGGACTGCAGCTCCAGCTGTCAGAAAAGGGAGAGAGTAGGCTACTGGATAGGCAGGTCATTTCCTGGGAGGACACTGTGAAATGATTCTCCAGTTCCAGTCCTTAGTAAGGGAAACTATTAGGACAGAGAGATAATAGCAATATAATATTCAGTGCCCGTCTCATTTTTGTATAATGAAGCCTGTTTCTTTGTGATGTTTTCTGTCCTCAGATACGGAGAGCTACAGTATGAAAGCCTGTCTTCAGATGAAGAGGTCCCAACGAATGTCCCAAGAGACTAAGGCTATATCCTTGTTTACCGGGTTATATGTATACCTACACTCTTAGAAAAAAGGGGTTCCTAAAGGGTTATTCAGCTGTCCCCATAGTAGAACCCTTTTGGGTTCCATGTATAACCCTCTGTGGAAATGGTTCTACATTGAACCCAAAAGGGTTCTACCTGGAACCAAAAAGGGTTCTTCAAAGGGTTCTTCTATGGGGACAGAGGAGGAACCCTTTTAGGTTCTAGATAGAACTTTTATTCTAAGAATGTATGCTACCAAATGCTATATACAGTTAAAAGTGACACAATGTATAACCCTATTACAACTGGAGCAGGTCAACCCTACTCCAGGATGTCTGCTGGGTGTGCAGGCTTCTGTTCCAGCCCAGCACTAACAGACCTGATTCAACTTATGGAACCTAATGGGTTGATAATCAAGTGTTCTATTGCTGAGCTGGAATAGAAGTCTGCTCACCCAGGAGATCAGGGATCAGTGGAGCAAGGTTGGCCAACGCTGGTATATACTTTCTTTTGTTCACCTGAAATTTTGATACAGCCTCCCGCTAACACACCACATTAAAAAAAAAATGATCTGCTCAAAAGGGCCTTGATTAACAGACTTGGGTGTGTTTCAGGGTTGGATCAAAGCAGGAGTAGCGCTCCTGATGGAGGGTTGACCACGTGTTTTATACAGTAGCCTAACTAACAGTGCAGTTATATTACTTTGTGATGGGGTTAAGTGCCTTGCTCAAGGGAACAATGGCAGGATATGATGCATGAATTCAGAGAGCAGCCTCGCATTGTTAAAGGGAAACTTAATAATTGTTCAATTTCATATTCATCATATCCACCACCACCAGAACATAAACATATGTCAAAATGGTGCATTTCTATGTTTTGTAGTTAAAATGATAGAGGAAGACGTCTTCCAAAAACATAATCGGTGTGCATTGTGTGATTTTCCCCAATTGTGAGTAGGCATTGCCTACTAATTACCTACTAATTGCCTACTAATTGGTTGATGACGTCAGTGGAAACACTTATCTTTCTCTAGCTTTTTTGCTACAAAACAGAAATGATTTTTTCCCATCTGATTTTAATGACATTATGTCAATAGGTTTTATTGGTGTAAACTCATTGTTATTGTTTCAGTTACCACTGGACAGGTAGTTAGCCAAAATGTACCATAGGACCATATCGTCCTAGTCAAAAAATACCAGTGGTACACAGCTACCACACAGTTTACCATTACCACAAACATTACCACATAATGCGGCACCAACAAATTACCACACAAAAACCACCGGATTTGTAATGAGAGCAGCTGGGCTGCCTCCCAGTCATGCTATTGCTAACATGCCTGTGCAAGGCTTGAGTTTCTTCCTTGGTTGGTTGATGGACAGGGTATTTCAAGTTTCTTATTTTTTTCTACTCTATTCTCATTTGAAATGTAAAAAAAACAGTTGCAACTGTCTACAGTCCATTTGTCCAGTATTTTGGCACCTGCATTCTGATGTGGGGCTTATCTTCTGGGAAATGCACAGACCACATGAGAAAGGACCTGTCATTAGGGAGGCTGCATATGCTGCTGTTGTCTGCTGTACAGATAAATGGACAAATAAACCTCAAACAGCACTCAGAAGGGCAGGCTGGACAGGCTTCCTTTGATAGCTTACAGTAACAGTATGCAGTGTCGAAAGTACCACACAAAGACAGATAACTAGACTACTGCTGCCTGCATTGAAATCCACTAGACTCCTGTGTGGTCCAAGGCTGAGTACAATACAAAGCAAGGGGCGATGATCAAACTGAATTTGATTTGTGATTCATCATGCAGAGAGATTTACTGGGGTATTTTTAGCTACTGGGAGTGTGATCTGACACCCATTTGTCTGAGGAAAGCGGAAAGGCAGCCCCTTACAATTAGATTTAGGAGGAAGATGCAGGAAAGCTAGCAAGGCTCCACTATCTCCTATGCTGACTGAAGATTTCTGTCTTCATAGCTCTGCACACAAACAATAGCACCTGCGAAAACATCAGTCTTTTAGATTGTGAACTTTAATTCAGTTAGCAACGCAAATTGATGGAGTGTGTGTGTGTGTGTGTGTGCTCATCTTTCACTGTGACAGTAAAGAATTTTTTTGCAGTTGTTTTATCATAATTATTCAAAATGTTAACCCAAACTGAAGCGTTGTCTTGCCTCAAGAGGAGTTACAAGCTCTACCTACAGAAAAGGTCTGCAGTAAACAATGCAACTTTGCCCACTGAAATGCAACGTACATTGCAACAATATCTATTTGGAACATATCTGCTTTGATCGCATTGCAACTACAAAATGCTCCATGCATTGTTTTCGTAACAGGGCTTTCCGTTGACCTTTTTATTCAAATTCTTCTCCCTCAGTTCATCGGCATCAACCTTGCTACATTAACACTGTGTTACAACATCTGAAATCCACAGAGGAATAGACCCAAAAATGAATGACATTGAACTCAATGTGCTCAGAGTGCACTAAACTCCCCATTCGGAGAAGACACTAGCGTGAATAGTATGTGGTCTTGCTTGTGGCCTGATCAATTAGAACAGAAATCTCTTTGGATCCTCGGTTGGGTGACTGTCAGGAGCCACAAAAGAAAACAGAAGGATAAACTAATCAAAGAGGATCATTAGAGAAGAGACAGATCATATATGGTCTCTCTGCTGCCGGCAGCACTAGGAATCAACTATCAATGAATTATGAGACTACTGCCATTAAAATGGCCTCTAACAAACTGAGTTAATTCAGTCTAGAACAACATATAAGGTGTCAAATTAGTCTTTCTGAAAAATGCTATTTTCTCATAATGACGTTATGAGATATTGAAACAGTGGAACACTATACAATACCAGGCTATGGGACAGAATTGCTGAATTCAAATATATCTAAGTTAGGTTACCTTACCAACATTATCTTAACATTGTAGCCTACTAACTCCTGAAAAGTATGTAATGATGTAAGGCAAATGCGACTGTTCGATACATCTCTGCTGTGTGTACATTATTTGTGTCTCCCAATACAAAGACAGTATTATTAGAGGAGCATTGGATAGCCAGCAGTTCAATGTATCACAAGAAAAGGGCACTGTATATTCCATAAAATACCCAACTACTCAGAAATGTGGAATGACTCAGAAAATACAGTCTGTTTGGAGTAGGCCCACATTCCATCCATGATATCCACCAGATATGGGTTCAAATAATATTTTTTATATTTCATATACTTTGACAGTTTGCTTGAGGCTGCCTGGAGTGCCAGATAGGAGATGTTTGCGAAATCAGGACTATTCCATTGATTTGAATGATTCCATTGCGCCAGGCAAGATCAGTCGAACACAGTATAAGTATTTTAAAGATTTCAAATACTATTTGAACCTAGGTCTGATATCCACTAGACATCTACCCCCATCTGAACCGTTTTCTCCTGTTAAATACAATCAGCCATCTGAAAGTATGTTGCTAATGTCCCCCATGTGTAGATGATTTCAAAACCTGGGGGAGAAGCCTGTTTGATGCTAACAGGTTTAATATTTTATTACATGTTATGATAATTATTTATACAAGTTCATTATTCTTGTTACAACAGCATCATAATGCAGTATATCTTTCAGCCTTACTTCTAATATATTACTGAAGCAGCTTCTTCTTAAAGGATGTTAGATAACACAATAGGCAATAGGCTTTGCATGTAAAGTTGTGAAATACTAACCTTCATTAGCATTAAATGACTGGGGCACTTTGTGCTAATCTCATTTCAATGTGGTACTACAGCAATCAAAGCACAGTTCAACACAAGCATTACACGCAAGCTCTGAAACACGATACGCTGGTTCTCCGATATAGCTATGACTGTAAATTAGATTTGCTTCTTATGACTTGCAATGATTTCCCATTCGGGTCTGTGACAGTGTCGAAACACATTATCTATCTAGTCTACTACCAATTAACAATGTCTAATAGGGAAATGGCAACGCTGGATTAGGGGGAGATTTGGGATTGGGAACAGTTTTTAATACAACTTTGTGGATGCTGGCTGTGTGTAATTTACATCTGCATCTATCACTTGCAGTTTAGTTTCCTGCGCACAACATGGACTTTCTGTTTCACTAAGGGCGGAGGTCATAAACCTGGCAGTGTGGTGCCAGGACAATAAACTCTCTCTCAACGTCATTAAGACCAAGGAGCTGATCATGGACTACAATAAAGAGCATCCTGAATGGTTGTATCACCGTCTGGTATGGCAACTGTACCACCCTCAACCGAAAGGCAGAGGGTGGTGCGGACGGCCCACAGCATCAGTGTGGGCGGGCTCCCAGCCATCCAGAATGTACAGTACATGCCAGACGGTGTCTGAGAAAGGCCCGATAAATTGCAAAAGACTCCAGTCAACCTAGACATGGACTGTTCTCCATGCTCCCGTCTGGCAGGCGGTAACGGTGCATCAAGGCTCCTAAACAGCTTCTATCCCCAGGCCATAAGACTGTTAAATGGCTAATAATTACTGCGCTCTCCCTCTCACACAGACTATCCACACTGACTCTATGCCCATCCACAGGTCTCTACCCACTCAAACCCACACCTACTACCAGTCACTTTTTATGTATGAACCCACCTCAACAACTCCAGTACCCCTGCACATTGAATAAGGTACTGGCACTTGTTTGTGACAGATCCCAGAGCTGCTTTTCAATACAGACCAGATCTGGTTGTTGGGCTCCCCTGGTGGGCCTGTTTGGAATCTGGGTGTACATCCCAAATTACACCCATTCCCTATTTAGTGCATTACTATATAGGGAATATGGTGCCAATATGGATGCAGAATTGGTATGTTAGGCTTTTTAACTTAAGGTTTTACCAAAGATTTTATAACTAAACCAAGAGACCACCGCCTGTCGTTTTCAATGGGAACAAATTAGTTATAGTGGGCCGAACAAGTAAGGAGGTAGGCAGAGCCGAGCACAAGCTAGTGAGATCCTATTGGCTCGGTCTCGCATGCATCTGCATATTTCCGGATCGTCTCCTCTGTGAAGTGCGCTTGTCCAATAACTCAATTCAACCTTTGCATTCCTTCTAAACAATTTAGTCCACTCTGTCCATAACACATTCTAGTTTTGGGAACATAAAACTGTATTGAAATCAAATTAATATTAGATGAGAAAATGTGCAGAATGTCGCCCAAAATTAATCTCGTTCCATCTTCTCCCACGGCCGGCCAGTGGGCTTCCTCTCACTATTATATTCCGTAGTGAGTGGAAACGCCAAGCAGATGCTTCACATTTATACATCCGGTGAATTACTGGTCTCATTGTTCTATCTGTGGTTTTACTGCTCCAACCTTCGCTGGACTAGGACAATGCTGCCATCTAGTGGTTTGCCAGGGCATCTTACCAAAACTCCTAAATATTGTATTTGAAATGGTGTGATTTTGATAGTGCTGATTTAGTTTTAAATAGGCTAATCATACATAATCATTTGTGGGTACCAATGGACCTTTCCAATCCAATGTGAAAGTATGACATACTCAAATACACACCGCAAACACATTTATTTTGTTGTGTAAAGAGGACAGTACAATGATGCCACGAGGCAGATCAGTAGCAGGAAGCCACAAAGCCACTCAAAGCATATAAAATAATACAGCTATGCTTAAGGTTTTCCTCCTTCAAAAAACATAGGATTGCACTACCACCTTATCGCCATGTAAGAGATGATCAGGTTAACAATACAATTTCCCCCCAGTGTGAGACTGAAGCAGTCAGCCCACTGCTGGTTATATCAAGTAAACACAGACACAAAAGAGACAAAAAGACACCACTACACATATTCTACACACACACACCCCTCCATCCCTCATTCAAAAGGCACACTTGACTTGTGAATCAAACCAGGGACAGGGATATTTTATCTCTCGATTACTTAGTTAATTTATTTTGAGTGACTCCATGACATGCTGGGAATCGCAGCTTAAAGGTCTAATCTAATTCAACTGGTTTGTTTATCCAACAGCCCAACATAAACATCATATGATGTGCATACAGTAGAGTACACATTTGAAACACATTCATATTACCTTCTTAAGGAGAGACCCTCTCAAGTCAATTCCTCCTTGGCTCACTGCTACTGCTGAGGGCATTAAGTGAAGCTAGGTACATATTGTTTTTGTGTCTCTTCAAATCAACTGAGACATTAACTGTTGTCTGTATATTTTATTCATGCAGGGCAAAAGCTTACAGTAAGTGTTTTAACTGATGCTCCCATAAGAGCTCTTATTTGTCTCATCATGTGTCTCATGGGTTATTATGATGTTCAGGACAAAACTGCTTATGCAACAGGGTTGGGGTCAATTCCTTTTCTATTCAGTCGATTAGGGAGTTAAACATTTTTGCTCAATGTTTCTCTATGAGAACATTTTGGAATTAGAATTTTAGTTTACTTTCAGAATTGACTGAATTGAAATGGGAATGGCCACAACTCTAATATAGGCTACCCGTTTATCTGGTATAAGATACCTGTGTCTCTTGTATAAGATACCTGTGTCTCTGGTATAAGATACCTGTGTCTCTGGTATAAGATACCTGTGTCTCTGGTATAAGATACCTGTTTTGCTGGTATAAGATACCTGTGTCTCTTGTATAAGATACCTGTGTCTCTTGTATAAGATACCTGTGTCTCTTGTATAAGATACCTGTGTCTCTGGTATAAGATACCTGTTTCTCTCTTTGGCAAAATCTCAACATGCTGTTAATTTTTTTGGCTTCATGAAAACAGTGAACAGCTCAAACCTTGTGGGATACTAACGGTTTCTATCTCTACTTACTGTATAATAGTGCCAAACCATACAATGTTTTCTGACTCTTAAATGTTTTGAATTGTGAACATGTATAATGTGCAATCTTGTTTTAGGGACCTACACTATCCCAATGTTTAAATCAATATGCCCCTAAGGGGATAAATAATGTTGTACTGAATTGAATACCTCTACTAATCACTCCACTAGAGCAGGTAAACACAGCTGAGTGATCAGAGCCTGGATAAACCTCAGGCAGGATAAAGCCCCACATACTAAGTCCTTGCCTGTATTTTTAGCATGCTGGCCTTTCTCTAAAGTGATTTGGATGAACAGTTGGTTGAGAAGGGACATGGCAGGGTAGGTGAGGGTGGAGAGGGGTTGTAGGAGCAGGTGGGGCATACACAGAGCCCTGAGGGGGGTGGTGCCCGTCTCTAGCCTGGCCTCTCTCATTTAGCATACTGGTGTGGAGTCAGAGCAGAACTCAGTCAGTCTGTTTTTACATAGAACACATGCTTGAGTATTGTCAGTAAACCCTACACTACAGTAACCTATCAGGCAAAACCTTAACATCTGGATATGATTTGCTTCACTCACATACGCACCTTTAATTTATTCACACTCACCAACACAAATTCACTGATTCACATACAACCACACATATAAATACACACATGGGATGAGACAGCAGAGAGAAAGGGCTGCAGTTACAGTATGCTGATGATGTAAACACAGTGAGATCACAGGAGGTTGGTGCCACCTCAATTAGGGAGGATGGGCTCGTGGTAACGACTGGAGCGGAATCGGTGGACTGGTATCAAACACATGGTTTGATGCCATTCCAGTCGCTCCGTTTCAGCCATTATTATGAGCCGTCCTCCCTTCAGCAGCCTCCATTGAGTGAGATCCAGGCCTGTATTCATATAGCATCTCAGAGTAGGAGTGCTGAACTAGGATCACTTTAGCCTTTTACTTCACAAGGAATAAGATAACATGGACACTCCTACTCTGAGACACTTTTTGAGTACCAGCCATGGTCAGGTGGGGTTAGGGCCCTTATTCATCAAGCATCTCAGAGTAGGAGTGCTGAACTAAGATCCGCTTCTAGGATCAATTTAGTATTTTATATTTTAATGAATGGACAGGGGGGGGCTGATCCTAGACCTGCACTCTTACTCTGAAATACTTGATACTTACAGCTCCTGGTCCAACCCAGCCTGTCTAGTCAATGTGGATGGTCAGTGGGGCAGCTCTTGCATGACCTCTTCGGCCAGCTGTATGATGAGTCGCCAGGCCTCGCGGATGTGACGTGACTCGGTGGTGCGGGCGCAGACGGCGAAGCGCAGCACAAACTGACCAGACAGCAGGCACGGCACCAGGTGGATCTTCCTGCCATTGTTGATCCTCTTCAGCAAGGTCTCGTTCACCTCGTTGGAGCCCTTTTAGGAGGAAAGGTAAGATAGTTTGCCTCCCAAATAGCATCCTATTCCCTATATAGTGCACCCTATTACCTATATATCCCATTGGGCTCTGGTAAAAAAAAAGTAGTGCAGTATATAGGGAATAGTGTGCCATTTAGGATGTAACAATAGTCAAATACTTTTTAAAATTTTTAAAAAAAATGTATGCCGGCAATGTGAACTAAAACTATACTATACCATAGACCTAACGATAAATCATTTTAGTCTATTCCAGTCCAAAGATAGTTTCTGAACGTTTATGAACGTTTGATGATCATGTGCTGAACTAACATTCACAGTTGGCTGAATTGTCTTACCTTTAGTCTAAAGCAGACCAGCCCCAAGACGACGTCTGCGCTGATCTCAAAGCGCTGGTCAGCGCGAACCAGGCTCTCAAACTCTTTGGCCAACTCCACATGCTGTGAAGGCAGAGAGACAGTCATTCATTCATACTCAGACAGCCTTCCACTGAAGTCTGAGGTGGTGTTGATGGAAATGCGTTAAGGTGAACTTCTTGATATGCACACTAGGTGGCACCCTAGTATCTTAATTTGAATGAATAATTTTTCCTATAGGGTGGTGTCCTTACAGCAGCTAGCTAGCTGGCTGTTGTAATTTACCTTCAGCAAATGCTGAAACCATAAATTGTAGCTACATTGTCTTTCATGTTCATTTACCCTGGAGAAAGGCTCCATTCTCAATCAAAGGGTTAATGTGATGACAACTGTTAGACATGTGAAAATACTAGAAGAACATTAAAGCACATAGCCCTATCCATACAACTCCCTGAATCGAACGGAAAATGCATTGTTGTTTAGTATGCCCATGGAACCAGATATATCTCAGTCGTAGTACGGAAATTAAAAGCACAAGCTCTTTGACAATGAATCTAGTCATAGAAAGGTCAATATTAGCCCAAAGGCTGGCAGATTGTGACTGTCCAAAGATGATCTACAGTATGCAGCCGGCTATATATTTGTATCCCCGTGGACCGGTTAGTACATAAAACAATCTCCATTCAGGCTGCAAAGGCATCAATTTCCTTTTTAACTTGATTTAGTGGCGACAAAATGGTGGCTAATGCTACTTCCTGACATTGCGTACAGCGTTCAGACCAATGGTAAACAACAGTAGGCTGCAACCTGATTGGCTGAACGCGATACACAACATCCGGGCATTGCAATTAGCCACTAGCATGGTGGTGGGAAACAATGTTTCATAAAGTAAGTATGCTTATATCCCACGTTTTTTTATGCCTTCTCAACATTATATCAAGTTAAGAAGCAAATCGATGCCTTTGCAGCCTGAATGGAGAATGTTTTATGTACGAACCAGTCCACAGGGGATACGAATGTATAGCCGGTTGCATAGATTCCCTTTGGATGATAAAATGAAACAACTCAATATCGCCATCTGCCTGCCTTTGGGCTATGTCAGTATGTACTTTTATGTTTGTACAAAGACGCCCGGAAATCTGAAGAAAATAACCATGAAATAGTCGTCAAACTGTCCAACCTTCCATGGAGGGAAACCTCCAAGCTAAATACCATGTCCTATTTCAGCTCACCCTGTTCAAACTCTTATTCACCACAGGATCAAACATGTCATTCATTCACTAATCTGTGTGTGGCATTGAATGCTTAATGAGAATTGAAACGTGTATCATTGCATGTAATCACAATTACACAGTAGTACATCATGATGTACAGTATTTGTAACCAAAGGCTGAGTGAGAACAGCCAGGACAGGGCTATTAGTAATAACTCCAATGCCAACTCAGTCATTAATGAGGCCAAAACTCTGGTCCTAACTGTGATTATTAGCTGACCACTACACTTCCTCATTCCCAGCCAGTAGGTCACCACCACTATGAGGTTTAATGGTCCGTGTGTGTCCACTATAATTAATTTACTGTTTGTATGTCTATTCAGAAACTGCATGCTGCTGTACCAAGAGGACCCATACAGAGACATTTCTATGTAATATGACCTACAGTAGTCAATGGTCAACTTGTTGAATAGCACTGTTTTGTAAAAAGACAACTGTAGCCTACATATGATTGATTACACACATGCTTTACTGGAGTTGTTCTATCTAATATAGACAGTAGATGAATGCAGTATGCCTCAGTGTATGGCTGGAGGCCTTATGTGTTGTTGCTGCTGCTTCATTTACTGATAGAACTAGATAGACACAGACCAGGCTGATTTGATTGACAGACAGAGGAAGGGAAGGGAACCAAAGCTGTTTCTCTGCTTTGCTGTTACCTTACGGATGTAGTCCTGAAGGCCTTTGAGCCCATACATCCGGAACACAAACCACATCTTGAGAGAGCGGAACCTTCGGCCCAGTGGGATCTGCCAGTGCTGTGAGGTAGTGTGAGGTAGAGGGGGAGAGAGGGTGAGGTAGGGGGAGGTAGAGGGGGAGATAGGGGGAGGTAGAGGGTGAGGTAGGGGAGGTAGAGGGTGAGGTAGGGGAGGTAGAGGGTGAGGTAGGGGAGGTAGAGGGTGAGGTAGGGTGAGGTAGGGGGAGAGAGGGTGCGTTAGGGTGGGGTAGAGGGGGAGATAGGGTGAGGTAGAGGGGGAGATAGGGTGAGGTAGGGGGAGGTAGAGGGTGAGGTAGTGTGAGGTAGAGGGGGAGATAGGGTGAGGCAGAGGGGGATAAGTGGGTTAGGGTTAGTGGAGCAAACAGAATGAACTCCTCTGATATGACATCCGGCGTCACGCTTACACATAGACAGAATATAATGATAATAGATAACCATTCAGCTTACCCTGTAATCTGTGACCAGCCCTGTAAATAAACAGATGAGTAATTATACTATTAGCAATTCACAGCCAACATTTGAATTCACTGTAGTCCATCACTTATAGTGTGTGTGTCTATACCATAGTTAGTGTCTATACAATATATTATGGAATGTTGTTACCATCGCTGAGCTTTATACCAAATCATTACAGCACCTCTCTCTCTCTCTCTCTCTCTCTCTCTCTCTCTCTCTCTCTCTCTCTCTCTCTCTCTCTCTCTCTCTCTCTCTCTCTCTCTCTCTCTCTCTCTCTCTCTCTCTCTCTCTCTCTCTCTCTCTCTCTCTCTCTCTCTCTCTCTCTCTCTCTCTCTCTCTCTCTCTCTCTCTCTCTCTCTCTCTCTCTCTCAGCAAATGAGGTAGATAATAAACAAAAGTCAAATAAACAATCAAAATTAGCAGTAAACATTACACTCACATCAGTTCCAAAAGAATAAAGACATTTCAAATGTCATATTGTAACGATGTGTTAACGTAGTGCAAATACTTAAAGTACAAAAGGGAAAAAATATAAATATGAGTTTCTGTCAGTCTCTCTCTCTCTCTCTCTCTCAATTCAATTAAATCCAAGGGCTTTATTGGCATGGAAAACAGATTTTAACATTGCCAGATCAAGTCTCTCTCTCTCGCTCTCTCTCTCATTGCCTCCACATACAGTAGAAAAGCCCTGTTGCAGTGGCAATAACCTGTAATTTCATTGAGCTGGAGCTGGGGGAGCAGTGGCCTTACTGTGAGCAGCCTCCCTCTGTGAGGAGAGGTTGGCCAGTCTTTTGTCTTTCTGTCAGTCCAATTAAGGAGGAGGCTTCAGGCACAGCTGCAGCCTGCCAGAGGCAGACTCTTGTGCTGTGTAACTGCGTCCCAAATGGCATCGTATTCCCTACATAGTGCACTATGTAGGGCACTATCTAAGGAATAGGGTTCCAATTGGGACACAGACTACATCTGCATCTAAGATGGGTGACACTCTGTCACTGGCTAACACTGGCAGGCAGCGATGCAGCAGGACCATTAGTGGTTGGGAGGACGTGAGGGACATCGGTAATTGTTTTAGAGTGACATATTGTGTAAGGCGTGTTATTAGGAGAGCGTTTGGACGCTTTATTGTATTAGCTCTCTAACACAAGCACACACAAACATACAGTGCAACTACAGTACATGAACACATGCACACACACACGTTTGTACACACACACGTTTGCACACACACACTCGAGCATATGCACACACGTTTCCACGCGTACACACACACACACACACTTCCTAGCCATATAAAACATGGGGCTATGGTGGTGAGTATTAGTTTATCCACCTTGGGTTTATTAGCAAGCCTAAAGCCAGCAGGATTGTGAGGTGAGTAAGCCGACAGACCCTCAGATCCATGATGCGATGTACTGGGCTCTCACACTAACACCATTCACATCCCATTACATTACAGGGACTCCAGACATCATCTGCACTTGATCAAATTAAACCAGTATACTTTAAATAGCCTGATGAGACTATTGCTAGATTTACCACATTTAAACCTAATAGATTGGGAATAACACAAAAAAGTGATGTCAATACAGACTATTGTCAGTGTAAAAATATCTACCTGACTCTTGATGATCATGTTTCAGGTATAGAGGATCCATCTTGAAGGCCCCAATGAGATCAGATCTTTTCCTCACCCTATGGACAGACACTGAAACACTTAAACTCTGTTACCCTCTTAGAGCTCCCACAGAAAACAGAAGGGAAGGCTAAAGGGCAAGGCTTTTTAAGAAAAGCACAGAAAACGGCTCCCCCACATACAGAAGCTGTTCAGTGCTACATTAAGTCTTACAAAAGACACACATTACTGAAGTAATTTATCATCTCTATTTTATTGACGTATAATTCTCTTTTTGTTAACTTATATTGAACAATAAAGTATTGTATTGTAAAGTGACAATGGTCTAATGGGACACCCTACAGTGGATGACACTGCAGCAGGCAGCAGAAATCATGTTGACAATGACTTGGCACCACTTGTGCTCTAGATTTGAGTTGAAAGAATTCTGTTTTCACAATCAGTTGAGCATGAAATAAGGAAGTAAGATTATAAGTGAGACCAGGGTCTCTCAGTTACACATTCACCTGACGTATTGTTACAAACTGTTATAAACCAATAATACCACACTACTATTCATAAACTGAGATGCTACAAGTAATTTGACCTTTGTTCCAGTTATTAAAATACACTATAGCGTCATAAAAAAAGAAGCAGACAGCTATTTCTGAGCAGACTATACAAGTCTCTCCTTACATAAGTCATTTCCTTTGTGAACTGACTTTGTTAACTGACTTTGTTAACTGACAACTCACCGGGGATGGAGGAGGGCATTGAGCGTTCTATCAACAAGAAATGTTGGGGTTGTTTGTGGGGTGATGAGAGAGGGGGCAGATGGGATGCCTATTCCCACCCACTCTGTTTAAAGAATGCTTTAGGTGTCTAGATAGTGCTTCTGGAGGTGACTTTGTTATGACGGCCCATTGTAGAGTAGTGTAGTCAATAGCCACAATAGCAACAGTGTAACTAAGGATGGGGAGAATAGATCTTAGGTTATAGACACGTATACAGTTGCACAGTGTCGTGCTGAGCTCACAAGGCAGTTTAGATTTGAATCAATATTAAAAACCATGTTGAAGCTGCTCCCCTCTCCCCATAGAACAGAAAAGATGGAAAAAAAATAGGGAAAAATATATATATATATATTATACAAATAAAGATTTTACTTAAGGAAGTATGTTTTTATTTAAATGACCAGCAGGGAATTGTACAGACTGTCCCCCCGGTCAGATAAAACAACCTGTTCATTAATAAAACAATGTTTCTAGAAAGGCTGACTGTCAATCACTTGATAACTTACCACATTGTAGAGCAGTCAAAGTTGACTAACAACCATTTGTGTGGGTTGAAATTGAATGAGTCTGCAAACTGAAAGAGATAAAAGAGTCAGCCATTCAAATCAGCTGATTTCGATGCAAATGTACAGGTCACCCTCATAATACACAAGCCATTTTTTTCCATTTCACTGTAGGAAAACAGTAGTCTTATAATATATTTGACTTGTCAAAGCCCCTTGTTGCCACCACTAGGTTTGCACTGACTGCAGCTGGCTTACCAACACAACAGATAACATATTTCACTAGGATGGCTCCAAATATATGGCGTACGCAGCATATCTAACACCTAGGCAACCTTTATTTGAAATGCTAAATAGAGCATCTTGCACAATAACTCTATTGTCACCACCTTGATTCCTCAAAGAGAGAAATCTCCAGTCTCATCTATTTGCTCTCTATCGCTGCTTTTCTAATATCCTTCCCATCTGCCTTCACAGACGCAATAAAAGCAGACAGCAGTAGGAGACAATATCAATCAGAGGGGCACGTGCCCAGTTGTTACCATGCTGACAGATGCAGGAGCCTGCCTATCACTCATATCCTAGCAACCAGCCTCAGCTGCAGAGGGAGCCGGTGTGCCTGACTGCCTGTCATTCAGGTGTGTGTGTGTGTGTGTGTGTGTGTGTGTGTGTGTGTGTGTGTGTGTGCGTGCGCGTGTGTGTGTGCCCGCCTCCTCTACTACATCCCTGACCCCCCCACCCCCAACCCCAACATTGTTTGAACTTGTGTCGCTAATAAACAGTGATATTTCTTGGACGAGGAGAGCAGCAGGGTTTTATCTAAAGGTCTGATGATGCCTGAGGAAATTACTTTAGCCTTATCTATGCTCTCAGTGTGTCTCTCCACTCGGCTTCGCTCGGCTGGAGAGACGCATGCTGTTCAAAAGGCCAACGGATGCTCTTCTAATTTCCTACCAATTTTTGGGCATATTACTCATTCTAGCACACTTCCCTCTTGACAGTTAAATTAAGTTATTATCAAACACAAATTATAATGGGTGTAAATACAAGTATGTTCACTGACAATTTAACTGGAAGTGTGTGTGTGTGTGTGTGTGTGTGTGTGTGTGTGTGTGTGTGTGTGTGTGTGTGTGTGTGTGTGTGTGTGTGTGTGTGTGTGTGTGTGTGTATTTGTGGCTGGTTTCTAACCTCAATGCCGTTCAACAGGGGTCTGAATTCAGGACAAATAAAGGAACTCCCAGCATATGCAGCATCAATGTGCATCCAGATTTTCTCTGCATTACCTGAGACAAAAATACAAATGTGTAGAACCAGTAGTACAGAAACATACAGAGCTGGTCCTGAGACATGGCTGTAGAGTAGATTCCTATGTCTTTATCAGTCTACAACACATGTCAGTGCTAATAGACAGCCTTTAGGAGTGTGTTAATAATGCTTTGAGAATCATACTTACATATGGGCCCAAGATCAGTAATGTGATCAAATGCACACGAGGGAGTGGTCCCAAGAGTAGCACAGAACTAAATGAAAGAACACAAATCAACAACTCATAAAGTCACATCTTCATGACAACAATGAGTGAGGTGTACTGTATTATAATGGTCTTACAAAGACCTCTAGCATAACTGAAAATATGCCATAATACATGAACGATATGATAATCATACCTGCAATTTCCTCCTCTAAAGACAGCCATAGAAAGAGATTTGTCCATTCACATAAACACTGTGATTAGGACATCTTTGTCCATTGGGAGACAGACTATGCCAGTATAGTAATCATTACACATAGTGATCTCCTGCCGTTTATCATGGGTTAACAAGATCCAGTTTCATTTGGTTTGGCAGAGGAGGCGATTACAATTAACAGTTCATGCTATTTAGGCCTCAGGGCATGGTACACACAGACACTAGTGGACGGGGAGAGGAAGATGAACGGTGAATTACATCTTTCTCCCAACTGTTGCCACTGAGTCTGTGTGTGGGTTCTAGGGCTAGACTGTTGTTTCAATACGCATGTTCTTTCTGGAAATATACAGTACATTACATTATATTCATAAGAGTGTGTTTGTGGACTGCATTGGACTATTGGTTATTTCTGTTTGACTATTGTCTGGACAGTTGATTGTGGCATTTTCTTTATAATAAGGGGAAAATGAATGTGTCCATTCTAAGTGGCAATCTGCCGCCTCAAAGCTTGTCCATGTAAATGGACATGTGTTCTATTCTTACATAGAAGGGGATGAGTGTGTTATGTTCTTACATACAGTGCCTTGCAAAACAATTCACCTCCTTGGCGTTTTTCCTATTTTGTAGCATTACAACCTGTAATTTAAATTGATTTTTTATTTGGTTTTCATGGATATACACAAAATAGTCCAAATTGGTGAAGTGAAAATAAAAATAAAAACTTGTTTCCAAAAATTATTTAAAAAATTCTAAACGGCAAAGTGGTGTGTTCATATGTATTCACCCCCTTTGCTATGAAGCCCCTAAATAAGATCTGGTGCAACCAATTACCTTCAGAAGTCACATAATTAGTTAAATAAAGTCCACCTGTGTGCAATCTAAGTGTCACATGATCTGTCACATGATCTCAGTATATATACACACCTGTTCTGAAAGGCACCAGAGTCTAAGCAAGGGGCGCCACCAAGCAAACGGCACTATGAAGACCAAGAAGCTCTCCAAACAGGTCAGGGACAAGCTTGCGGAGATGTACAGATCAGGGTTGGGTTACAAAAAAATGTATCTGAAACTTTGAACATCCCACAGAGCACCATTATGTTTTTCCATCGGCAGGGACTGGGAAACTGGTCAGAATTGAAGAAATGATGGATGGCACTAAATACAGGGAAATTCTTGAGGGAAACCTGTTTCAGTCTTCCAGAGATTTGAGACTGGTACGGAGGTTCACCTTCCAGCAGGACAATGACCCTAAGCATACTGCTAAAGCAACACTCAAGTGGTTTAATGGGAAACATTTAAATGTCTTGGAATGGCCCAGACCTCAATCCAATTGAGAATCTGTGGTATGACTTAAAGATTGCTGTATATCAGCGGAACCCATCCAACTTGAAGGAGCTGGAGCAGTTTTGCCTTGAATAATGAAGAAAAATCCCAGTGGCTAGATGTGCCAAGCTTATAGAGACATATCCCAAGAGACTTGCAGCTGTAATTGCTGCAAAAGGTGGCTCTACAAAGTATTGACTTTGTGGGCGTGAATAGTTATGCACGCTCAAGTTCTGTTTTTTTGGTCTTATTTCTTGTTTGTTTCACAATAAAAATCTTCAAAGTAGGCATGTTGTGTAAATCAAAATGATACAAACCCCCTAAAAATACATTTAAGACCCCTTTTTTTCCAATTTTCGCCTAAATGACATACCCAAATCTAACTGCAAGGATATTTTTTTATATATTTTTTTAACCTTTATTTAACTAGGCAAGTCAGTTAAGAACAAATTCTTATTTTCAAGGAGGCCTAGGAACAGTGGGTTAACTGCCTGTTCAGGGGCAGAATGACAGATTTGTACCTTGTCAGCTCGGGGATTTGAACTTGCAACCTTCCGGTTACTAGTCCAACGCTCTAACCACTAGGCTACCCTTTGAAAGGAAACACTTTTAAGTTTGTGGAAATGTGAATTGAATGTAGGAGAATATAATACAATAGATCTGGTAGAAGAAAATACAAAGAAAAAAAACAACCAATCTTTTTCTACCACCATCTTTGAAATGCAAGAGAAAAGTCATAGTTCTAGCCATCACTTGGGTTGTAATTCCGATGGTGTCCACAAGATGGCAGCAGTATATGTGCAAAATTTCAGACGGATAACTTGAAGAATGAGCGAACTACATGACATTTAGTGTGAAGTCCCCAGGTACATTTGGGAAAATCATGAAGGAGACATTCGCATTCATATTCCATTTTCAGCAAGAATATCGCCAAATCTGTATATTTGGACTTTGATTTAGCTTTCCAAGTATTAGTATCCATATTATAAGTTCAAAACAACCAGTTTTCATAACTTCATAACTCTGAATATCCTTATAATTTTTCTCCAAAATGAAAAGGCATGCTGTCGTACAAGGTTAGTAGCTACATTTTACAACATATACATGGATACTCCCGTAGAGCCCAGCTCGTTGGATATCTAACTAACTTTGTTTGACCCTGATTGGTGCTTATTTGACAAAGATACAGTCGTTCAAGTGATGGCCGCCCACGTCATCGGCGTGCCAAGAAGGCATCGCTCTCTGACCAAATATGGTGTCCTATAGGATATACTACACCCCTAATGAAATAGTGAAGTCTTGTTACCTTCTAGGATCTCTGCAGAATAGATACGAACGTGATTTGACTCGTTGAAACAACGTTTAGGGTGAGATTTTCACAAATTCCTTTCTTTGCAAATTGAACGAGTGGAAATACAAAATCGATCGCGCATGCTATATGGACCTTTTTAGAATATGAAAAAGGATTTTATCTAACAAAACAACACTTCATGTTATCTTTGGGACCATTTGGATGATAAATCAGAGCAAGATCAATCCTATCGCGGTGAAAAATATGTTTTGTTGTTAGGAGCACTCCTCAAACAATAGCATGGCATTTTTTCCGCAGTAATAGCTACTGTAAATTGGACAGTGCCGTTATATTAACAAGAATGGAAGCTTTCAGCCGATATAAGACATTTGTTGTTTCTCTACAATCTGGATCTTGACATAATGCGCTGCATGATTTACAACTGTCCCATTGACGGGAACGCTGATTGAGTTTGAGCTTAAATGTATTATATTTTTACAGGGACAGTGCACATTAATCAATGTTTCAGTAAAAGTGCCGGTTTTAGCCAGCCGGCTATTTTTCAACCGCATTCCCTGGGCAGGTTATTAAAAACAATTACAATTACAATATAGACAATCATTGAGCAGTGAGCACACAGAGCAACATAGGACAAGCAAGACGTAGCATACAGACAGAGCAACATAGAACAAAAAGCCGCAAGATAAAATTCATAAAAGCAACAAAGTGTTTCCACACCTCACAAGCTACAGACAACAGACCTTTAGCCATGTCTTCATGCATTTTGTGAAAGTGTGATATGTAGTGCAGTTATGTGTGTCTGATGGCAGTGTATTCCAGACATGGGAAGCTCTCACAAAAAGCGGATTTACTAAAGGTGCTTTTCCTTAAGGGAACTATACAGTCACCTCTCATGGCAGACCTTGTGGATCTGCTGCCATATGTCTGGGTTTTCTGTTTAACAAAAATACTGAGTGGAGGGGGAGCCAGGCCATTTAGGATCTTGAATACAAGACATGCGTTGGTGTATTGCACAAGATTTTCCCAACTCAGGAGCTCATGCTTTCTGAGGATGTAACAGTGATGATGGCTATTGGGCTTCCTATCAAGCACTTTGAGAGCCTGTTTGTAGACAGACTGAATATGTTTTAATGTTGTACAGCAAGCTTGGGCCCAACTAGTCAAGCAGTATGTTAAGTGGGGGAGTATCATAGATTTGAAGTACAATTTTGCTACCTCTGTAGTCAAACAATTTCGTATAAATCGGAAATTGGCTAGGTGGAATTGAGTTATTTGAATTACCTTTTTCACATGCTTTTTAATAGAGAGGTTGGAATCAAGTATGATGCCAAGGTAGTTCAAATTAGATACCACCTGGAGCTTCTCCCCTGACACATAGACATCTGGCTCAGTAGCATCTGTTGCCCTCTTTGTGAAGAACATGCAAACAGCTTTTTCACATTGAGATGCAAACACGAGTCACTGAGCCATTTTGTAACCTGGACCATTACGGTAGTGAGTTCTTGTGCAGCTTGTTGTTTGCTCTTTGTTGTTTGCTCATTTGAACTTCAGACCCAGTACAGACCGAAGGCAGATCATTAATGTACAGGCTGAACAGGAGGAGCCCCAGTATTGACCCTTGGGGCATGCCCACATCATAGCCAAGAGTGGGCGACAGCTCACTGACACACTGAGTTCTGCCTTCAAGGTATGATTTCTGCCTTCAAGGATCCTTAAGAAGTTTTAAATTTAAGGCAGCAAAATAGGAAATATGCCAAGGGGGTGAATACTTTCGCAAGCCACTGTACTGTAGAATGAGATGAGTGTGTTCTGTTCTTACGTAGAAGGGGATGAGTCCTGCAGCCTTGTCTTCCTGTATCATTCTCCGGAGGGTCTCTCCCTGAACAGCGTACTTGTCGGACTGCTCCGTTGGAATCTTCTTCATCCTCACTCCGGCAATCATACCTGCTCGTTCCACCGAGCAATGAGCCTGTTCAAAGAGAGTAGAGTAGAGTTAACACAGGTGACTTCAAGATAGCCAACTATGTCACAACCCAAAAAGAGTAGATGATATACATGTAGATCACTTCAAGAAATTGAACAACGTCAGACCAAAGAGAGTAGAGCTCCTAAGATAGCCAACAACATCACAAAGAGAGATAATGATTTTGGTGACTTAAAGAGAGCCAACATCGTCACGGCAACCAGATTTAAGCAAGATCATGATAATAGGTTATTTTACAGTATTCTAAATTAGCATTCTATCTCGGCATATAGTACTCTACATTTGGCCAAAGATTAAATAATGTTTGTAGTCCGTCCATCATGTAAGATGTTAAAGTACCAGTTGTACTGTGTAACGTCACGGCTATTTTCCTCTTCCCTATAAAGGCCAGTGTTGTCCTAGGGGCAGAGCAATAATCTAATCCCATCCTGCTCAGGTCAACAGAGCATAGCTAGCATGACTGTGCTGCCTGACAAACAGACCCATATAACAAGAAAGGCTTACCAAGAAAAACTTCCAAAATTACTAATTCAAGTCAGAAAGGAGTTGGAGAAAGCTACAAAAAAAGCAGAGATGTATTTCTTTTTAGCTCACTTTAATTCATTGTACAGGATGTAAAAAGGGGATGTCTCCCTCAGAGTGACCTGACCATTCCACTGACCATTTATAGCCCAGTGGCCCTTTGAAACAAAAGAATATAGGGGTCTCCCGAGTGGGGCAGCAGTCTAAGGCACTGCGCCATTTGGAGGTTTCAGCCGGTGGGGCTTTACTTGGCTCATCGCGCTTTAGTGCCTCCTTGTGGCAGGCCAGGTGCCTGCGGGCTGACCCCGGTCACCAGTTCAACAGTGTTTCTTCTGACACATTGGTGTGGCTGGCTTCCAGGTTAAGCTGGTGGGTGTTAAGGAGCGCGGTTAGGCGGGTCATGTTTCGGAGGACACATGACTCCACCATCGCCTCTCGCGAGCCCATTGGGGAGTTGCAGCGATGAGACAAGATCGAATATTGGGGAGAAAAAGGGGGTAAAAAATATATATATATACAAAAAATAAATAATAATAATAATAATAAATAAACACAACAATATAAAATAATTATGATGATAATATATTTCAAGGTAATTGGAAAATTATAGCACTAAATAATACTAATAATAATGTGCATTTGAGCATGTACAGTATGTGACATTTGTAGTGCTACAATTAATGAAACTTTGATTAACGAGACATTATTTATCTTATCATTTGTATTATTTTGTACTAGAATACATATGATCATTATTTGCCATTGTTGAGTCTCAATGGGCCACTAGGCTATACATAAGTGCAATGGTCAGGTCACTGAAGGAGACGTCATCGTCCGGGCTCTGGCTGGGCCACTCAAGGACATTCAAAAACTTGTCACGAAGCCACTCCTCCGTTAGGAGTTGTTGTCCTGTTGGAAGGTGAACCTTCGCCCCAGTCTGAGGTCCTGAGCGCTTTGGAGCAGGTTTTCATCAAGGATCTCTCTGTACTTTGCTCTGTAAATCTTTCCCTCAATCCAGACTAGTCTCCGAATCCCTGCCATTGAAAAACATTCCCACAGCATTTTGCTGCCACCACCATGCTTCACTGTAGGGATGGTATTGGCCAGGTGATGAGCAGTGCCTGGTTTCCTCCAAACTTGACGCTTGGCATTCAGACCAAAGGTGAATACAAAGAGTTCAATCTTGGTTTCATCAGACCAGAGAATCTTGTTTCCTCATGGTCTGAGAGTTTTTAGGTGTTTTTTGGCAAACTCCAAGGGGGCTGTCTTGTGCCTTTTACTGAGGAGTGGCTTCCGTCTGGCCACTCTACCATAAAGGCCTGATTGGTGGAGTGCTGCAGAGATGGTTGTCCTTCTGGAAGGTTCTCCCATCTCCACAGAGGAACTCTGGAGCTCTGTCAGAGTGACCATCGGGTTCTTGGTCACCTCCCTGACCTAGGCCCTTCTCCCCTGATTGCTCAGTTTGGCCAGGTGGCCAGCTCTAGGAAGAGTCTTGGTGGTTCCAAACTTCTTACATTTAAGTATGATCGAGGCCACAGTGTTCTTGGGGATTTTCAATGCTGCAGACATTTTTTGGTACCCTTCCCCAGATGTGTGCCTCGACACAATCCTGTCTCGGAGCTCTACAGACAATTAATTCAACCCCATGACTAAGTTTTTGCTCTGACATGCACTGTCAACTGTTGGACTTTATATAGACAGGTGTGTGCCTTTCCAAATCATGTCCAATCAATTGAATTTACCACAGGTGAATTCCAATCAAGCTGTAGAAACCTCTCAATTTAAAGTCTCATAGCAAAGGATCTGAATACTTATGTAAATACGTTATTTTTTTATATATATATACTGTATACACATTTGCAAACATTTCTAAAAATATGTTCTTGCGTTGTCATTATGGGTTATTATGTGTAGATTGATGAGAGAAACATTTTATTTAATCAATTTTAGAACAAGGCTTTATGTAACAAAATGTGGAAAAGTGAGGGTGTCTGAATACGTTCCTAATGCAGTGTATATCATATTTTAAACAATAGATAAAGAGGAACTAATACCCAAAATTATAACGATAAAAAACGAACATTTGTTTTTTTATTTTGTGAATTATTCCCTCTTTATCTATTGGTTAATAACCAATAATAACATTAGAAGTCCAAAACGCACCTGCATTACGGTGGGTCTGATTGGGTTAAAGTGCTCTAAAGTACTCATCTAGTTTTGTGGCCTGACCTGTTCAGGGTAGGAGTAGGATTAATAAGAGCATGAGTAGAAACCTGACCTGGTCGGAGGAGTAGGCCACCAGTTTGGAGGTAATGCCAGTCTCTGGACGCTGTGGGTCACTGGCCAGGATCATTCTGACCGCCCTGGAGCGGGCAGCTAGGAGAGCCACCAGAGTCGCCTCACTGGCCGTACCCTTCAGAAAGACAGAGGAAAGTAAGTGGGGTGACTTTCAATGACTTCAGTCAAACCAGTAGGCCTTGCAACATATACCTCATCTGGTGTCTTTGAGAGGGTCAAGACAAACTGTCTTGGGAAGTCTGGTTAGATCAGATACCCAGTGCAAAATGTTTTATAAAACACGTACTTTATGTAAAATCTGCTCCATACAAACCTGATGGTTTTCAAAGAACTCTTGTTCTTTACTGAGGCTATTCATATGCACAGCCACTAAGCATCATCAATGCCTATTGAGTCAGCTCGTTGTTTTGTTAGAATATCCTTTGATCCTATCTGTCCACACCTTAATGACTGAAAATAACTGATATGTCTCAGACACCCACAAGTCATTTGTTCAACTATTATTTAGGAAATTGTATGCGACACAACAAATGTTCAGATTGCAAATATCGAGCATGACTCCTGAACTAATGGAAATATCAAGTTAGATCACCTAAATCAATCCATCCTGAGTTTTACAATGGTGTGAAGTGGCGCTCTGGCTGTGGTTTCAGGAAGGAGGCGGCCGATAAGTTGGCGTGGTGTATAACTCAGGATGAGGGTGTTTAGTCGATTAACAGGGAGTAAATAATAAAGCCGTCAAAAATATACACTAAAGCTGCGCTGTCAAATAACCTAAACCAGACCTCAATCATGCCTGCATGGGTCTCCCGAGTGGCGCAGCGGTCTAAGACATTTCATCTCAGTAAAAGAGGCATCACCACAGTCCCTGGTTTGAATCCAGGCTGTATCACATCCGGCTGTGATTGGGAGTCCGGCGCGCACAATTAACCCAGCGTCGTCCAGGTTCGGCCGGGGTAGGTCGAACCTAGTCGAACATTGTAAATAAGAATTTGTTCTTAACTGACTTGCCTAGTTAAATAACGGTTGCATCCTGACCTTAACCCTGTCTAGTAGATGAATGACAGATATTAAATAGCAATCATTAATCAACATGTTTCATAAAAAGGGCCTACATGAACATAGGCTCCAAATCATTATGACCATCTTCAGGTAAAGCATTTGACATTACATACTGTAATTAGGCTATACACTTTTAAATAATATTGTAGAACCATGCCTAAAGCATTAAAAACCCAGGATACATGTTTCTCTCCCCAATGTATTTAGCAACATTGCATTACCCAACACCACAAGATAATTGGCACTCCCGAACGCAGCTTCAGACCCCCAACCTGAGCATGGTCAAAAGGAACAAACAATTCACCTCTTCAAATTCAAGGATTAAAGTAATTGTCCAGTGAAAATCTCCCTTTTAAAGGTTCAGATTCTGTTAACTTATACCCAAATGTTGTTGATCCTATACTTGTATTTGTGGCCAAAGCAGGAATTGGAGAAAAAAACTCCACCTCAAACTTGTATCACAAAGAGACCGTTTAAAAATGCTTGCTATTTCCTCATAGAAGATGATATCATCCTCCTGAGAAGGATGAGCTGGCCAATCAAATCAAATTTTATTTATCACATGCGCCAAATACAATCCCTGTAATTATCTATGCATGTAATGACCATGCATAGATAATAAACAGAAAGTAAAAGATGTGGACAATGGGGGGCCGTCAATGCAAATCGTCCGAGTAGCCATTTGATTAGCTGTTCAGGGGTAGAAGCTGTTAAGAAGCCTTTTGGACCTAGACTTGGCACTCCGGTACCGCTTGTGGTAGCAGAGAGAACAGTCTATGACTAGGGTGGCTGGAGTCTTTGGCAATTTTTAGGGCCTTCCTCTGACAACGCCTGGTATAGAGATCCTGGTTGGTAGGAAGCTTGACCCCAGTGATGCACTGGGCCATATGCACTACCCTCTGTAGTGCCTTGTGGTCGGAGGCCAAGCAGTTGCCATACTAGGTGGTGATGCAACCAGTAAGGATGCTCTTGATGGTGCAGCTGTAGAATATTTTGAGGATCTGAGGATCCATTCCAAATCTTTTCAGTCTCCTCAGGGAGAATAGGCATTGTCATTTCCTCTTCACGACTGTCATGGTGTGTTTGGACCAAAGAAACTCGTTGGTGTTGTGGACACCAAGGAACTTGAAGCTCTCAACCTGCTCTCAATCCACTACATCCCCGTCGATGAGAATGGGGGTGTGCTCGGCCCTCCTTTTCCTGTAGTCCACGATCATCTCCTTTGTCTTGATCACGTTGAGGGAGAGGTTGTTATCACTGCCAGGCCTCTGACCTCCTCCCTATAGGCTGTCTCATCGTTGTCGGTGATCAGGCCTACCAATGTTGTGTCGTCGGCAAACTTAATGATGGCGTATTGGAGTCGTGCTTCGCCATGCAGTCATGAGTGAACAGGGAGTACAGGAGGGGACTGAGCACACACACCTTAGGGGACCCATGTTGATGATCAGCGTGGCAGATGTGTTGTTACCTAACCTTACCACCTGGGGGAAGCCCGTCAGAAAGTCCAGGATCCAGTTGCAAAGGGAGGTGTTTAGTCCCATGGTCCTTAGCACAGTGATGAGCTTTGAGGGCACGCTGTGTTGAACACAATGAATAGCATTCTCATATTGGGCATTCCTTTTTTTCCATGTGGGAAAGGGCAGTGTTAAGTGCAATATAAATGGTTTCATCTGTGGATCTGTTGGTGCGGTATGCAAATTGCAGTGCGGCTAGTGTTTCTGGGATAATGACCAGCCTTTCAAAGCACTTCATGGCTACAGACATGAGTGCTACAGGTCAATAGTCATTTGGGCAGGTTACCTTGGTGTTCTTTGGACACAGAGACTATGGTGGTCTGCTTGAAACATGTAGGTATTACAGACTCGGTTAGGGACAGGTTGAAAATGTCAGTGAAGACACTTGCCAGTTGGTCAGCGCATGCTCAGAGTGCACGTCCTGGTTATCCATCTGGCACTGTGGCCTTGTAAATGTTGACCTGTTTAAAGGTCTTACTCACATTGGCTACGCAGAGTGTGGTCACATAGTCGTCTGGAACAGTTGGTGCTCTCCTGCATGCTTCAGTGTTGCTTTTCCCTCGAAGCGTACATAGATGTCATTAAGCCCATCTGGTAGGCCTGTGTCATTGGGCAGCTCGTAGCTGTGCTTCCCTTCATAGTCCGTAATAGTTTGCAAGCCCTGCCATATCCGACGAGCGTCGGAGCTGGTGTAGTAGGATTCAATCTTAGTCCTGTATTGACGCTTTGCCTGTTTGATGGTTTGTCGGAGGGCATAGTGTGATTTCCTATAAGCGTCCGGGTTAGAGCCCTCTCCTTGAAAGCGCCAGCTCTACCCTTTAGCTCAGTGCGGATGTTGCCTGTAATCCGTGGCTTCTGGTTGGGGTATGTACGTACGGTCACTGTGGGGACGACGTCATCGATGCACTTATTGATGAAGCCAGTGACTGATGTGGTGTACTCCTTAATGCCATCGGAAGAATCCCGGAACATATTATAGTCTGTGCTAGCAAAACAGTCCTGTAGCTTAGCATCTGCGTCATATTGAGCGAGTCACTGGTACTTCCTGCTTTAGTTTTAGCTTGTAAGCAGGAATCAGGAGGATAGAGTTATGGTCAGATTTGCCAAATGGAGGGCGAGGGAGAGCTTTGTACTAGTCTCTGTGTGTGGAGTAAAGGTGGTCTAGAGTTTTTTTCCTGGCTGGCACATCTAACATGCTGGTAGAAATGAGGTAAAACAGATTTAAGATTCCACACATTAAATTCCCCGGCTACTAGGAGCGTCGCCTCTGGATGAACATTTTCTTGTTTGCATATGGCCTTATACAGCTCATTGAGTGCAGTCTTAGTGCCAGCATTGGTTTGTGGTGGTATATAGACAGCTACAAAAAATATAGATGAAACCTCTTTTGGTAAATACTGTGGTCTACTGCTTATCATGAGATACTCTACCTCAGACGAGCAAAATCTTGATACTTCCTTAATATTATATTTCGTGCACCAGCTGTTATTGACAAATAAACACAGACCGCCAGCCCGTCTTACTGGAGGCAGCTGTTCTATCTTGTCGATGCACGAAAAACCCAGACAGCTGTATGTTATCCATGTCATCGTTCAGCCACGACTCAGTGAAACATAAGATATTACAGTTTTTACAGGACTCCACTCACATTAATATTTTTAATGACCAGCATACACCCACTCCCTTCTTTTGACGGGGTACGCCGCCCATACCCTTCCAACATCTAAAAACAGCTTTCTAACATACTTCATTAAACATTTTTGGAAGGAAAACTATTTCACTCATATTGTAATTAATTATAGGTCATATTACATATAAATCTGGAAACACTGTACCATTATGTTGGTCAATTTGCATCAATTCCATAAAGTAGAAATAGCGAACATTAACAAAACATGTGCACTTTGTAATGATAACTTTAATCAACAAATAGCATGCTTAGAAATATAAAGAGCTAATATTAGCGGAGCAAACAAACAAATGGTTTTCTTGCTAAAAACCCAATGATGACTGTGTCCGACTAGGGGCTTTACTGCTACCTGTGTAGCCTGAGCCTTGTTAGAGCAAGTCTAGAACACTCATGTGCATGCCATAGCCAGGATAGATTGGGTTTCTTTCCATTCTTTTCATTTGTCAGTAATGAACAGGTCCGTCAGATAGTTGGGGAGGTTTCACATCATTAACTATACAGGCTATACAGAATAATGGCACTAGACATACTGCTCACCCTGGACCAGGTCCTAATCCGGGTGCCCTGACAAAACTATGGCGGAGAGTAAATAAACCGTCTCTACCCTCTCTTCTATTGGCAAATGTACAATCAATGGAGAAGAAACGAGCTCCGTTCGAGACTATGGTGTATGTTTCTTGTTTAACAACAGATGATGCACGATCTTTAATATTAAGGAAGTGTCGCAGTTCTGCTCGCCTGAGTTAGAATACCTCATAATAAGCTGTAGACCATACTATTTACCAAGTAACTTTTCATCTATATTTTTTGTAGCAGTGAGGACAGACGCTGGGATACGAAAAGCAAGTACAGGTAGTGAGCATTTAATAAATAACCAACATAAAACAAACAAGGACCGTGTCTGGACAGGGGAAACATAACAATAATGCTGACAAGGGCATCAAACTGAGGAGCAGACAGATATTGGAGGGGCAATCAACAAAGTAATGGAGTCCAGGTGAGTCCAAAGAAGTGCTGATGTGCGTAACGATGGTGACAGGTGTGTGTAATGACAGGAGCGGGAGCAGGCATTACAGGACCCCCCCCCCCCCCAGGGGCACCACCCGGCGTCTCACCTGGGGGAGCCTGTCGGGCCGGCCGAGACATGGGAGCCAGACAAGCCGGCTGAGGCATGGGAGCCCGATGAGCAGGCTGAGGTGTGTGAGCCCGATGAGCCGGCTGAAGCATAGGAGCCCGAAGAGCCGACTGAGACATGATGTGGGGTATGAGAGCCTGCCGAGCCAACCGAGGCAAGGAAACGTCTTGAGCCAGATAAGGTGTGGAAGACTGACCAGCCAGCTGAGGCACCACCGGATGCTTTGGCAGCGGCACCCGGACCCGATGTCACCAACCAAAACAACAACAAAAAACTACCTGATGCTTCCAATATTGGTGTCAGTATTCTGTGAGGACAGACGCTGAGAGACGAGAAGCAAGTACAGAGAGTGAAGATTTAATAAATAACTGACACAAAACAAACAATGACAGTGTCTGAACAGGGGAAACATTACGACAATAATGCTGGATCAAACTGAGGAGCAGACAGATATAGGAGGGGCAATCAACAAAGTAATGGAGTCCAGAGAAGCGCTGATGCAGGTAATGAGGGTGACAAGTGTGCATCATGATGGACAGCTTGGTGCACTCGGTTGCCAGGGAGGGGGAGCGGGAGCAGTCGTGACAGTAGCTGTCCATTTATCACCACACACCAATGCTGGCACTAAGACCGCACTCAACAAACTGTATAGGGCCATTAGCAAACAAGAAAATGCTCATCCAGAGGCGCCGGCTCTTAGTGGCCGGTGATTTTTATGCAGGAAAACTCAAGTTCATCTTACCTCATTTCTACCAGCATGTCACTTGTGCAATTAGAGGTGAAAAAACTCTAGATCACCTTTGCTCCACACACAGAGACACATACAAAGCTCTCCCTCACCCTCCATTTGGCAAGTCTGACCATCATTTTATTCTCCTGATTCCTGCTTACAAGCAAAAACTCAAACAGGAAATACCAGTGAAGCGCTCAATATGAAAGTGGACCGATGAAGCAGATGCTATGCTACAGGACTGTTGTGCTAGCACCGACTGGAATGTGTTCCGGGACTCATCCGATGGCATTGAGGAGTTTACCACATCAATCACCGGCATCATTAATAAGTGCATTGACAAAAATGTTTCCACAGTGACGGTACGTACAGTGGGGAGAACAAGTATTTGATACACTGCCGATTTTGCAGGTTTTCCTACTTACAAAGCATGTAATTCTTATCATAAGTACACTTCAACTGTGAGAGACGGAATCTAATACAAGAGAGGTCAGAGAACCACACTCAATGTCAGCAAGACAAAGGAGCTGATCGTGGACTACAGGAAACGCCCCCATTCACATCGACAGGGCTGTAGTAGAGCGGGTACCTCGGTGTCCACATCCCTAAGGATCTATCATGGTTCAAACACAATCACAGTCATGACGAGAAAGTTGAAAAGATTTGTCATGGATCCTCCATTTTTTTATATAGCTACACCATTGAGAGCATCTTGACTGGCTGCATCACTGCTTGGTATGGCCACTGCTTGGCATCCAACCACAAGACGCTACAGAGGGTAGTGCGTATGGCCCAGTACTTGTGCCGAGCTCCCTGCCATCCAAGACCTCTATACCAGTTGGTGTCAGAGGAAAGGCCCTAAAGGTTGTCAAAGACTCCAGCCACCCAAGTTACAGACTGTTCTCTCTGCTACCGCATGCGGTACCGATGCAACAAGTCTGGAACCAACAGGACCCTGAACAGATTCTACCCCCAAGCTATAAATAGTTATTTAAATAGTTAACAAAATAACTACCCAAACTATCTGCACTAACTTTTGCTGCTACTGTTTACTATCTGTCACTTTATTCCTAATTATACATATTTTATTTAATTACCTTGCATCCCTGCACATTGACTCACTACTGCTACTCATTGTACAGTATATAGCCAACTTATCGTTTCTCATTGTTGTCAACGGAATTTCATATATGTCTACATTAATTAAAATCACTCAGTCTATTTATAAGAATTTGTAAGATTCTTATTTGCATAAAATAGACAAGAGACCAGTCTTATTGTCACGTTCTGACCTTAGTTCCTTTGTTTTTGTCTGTGTTTTAGTATGGTCAGGGCGTGAGTTGGGGTGGGCAGTCTATGTTTGTATTTCTATGTTGGTTTTTGAGTTTGGCTTAGTATGGTTCTCAATCAGAGGCAGCTGTCAATTGTTGTCCCTGATTGAGAATCATACTTAGGTAGCCTGGGTTTCACTTTTGGTTTGTGAGTGTTTGTTTCCGTGTGAGTGTTTGTTGCCACACGGTACTGTTTCGGTTTCGTTCATTTCACGTTTACTGTTTTATAGTGTTCAGTTTATGTCTTTAAATAAACGTTATGGACATTTACCACGCTCAGCTTTGGTCCGATCCTTCTTCCACCTCTGAATGCCGTTACACTTATCAAAATTAGATAATAGTATTTATTCTCGGAGTGCGCTCCCATTGAACCACGAACAACAGTTTATATACAAAATATGACGTCATAGGTTATAAAATATCATTCCTCTTATCGACCAGGACAAAGCAGGTTCAAAAGTTTATTCCAACCTCCTAGCGCACACACACATCAAGATTAACTTCTGAAGTCTCACCATTATCTATCACTATTCAGCAGACAGTTCCAGATAACGAAAACCTAGGGAATGCTCTTGCTGCCTTATCTAAACGCCCCAGAGTTTATAGTTGAGTCGGTTCAACCATAGGTTGACCATCCTTTTTTCTTACTCAAAACCCACAACCCATTCCTCCCCAACCTAGTTGGAATGGTGTTTATTATGTTTAATTACTCCTTGTTCATGCTACATAATCCCTTCCTTATGAACTAACAATATATATTGTTATCAGATATTGTAAAACAGGGTAGAGTTTAATTAGTTATAGTTCTATTTAAATGTAGATATTGTTTAGTCATTATTCATAAAATTCCTATCAATTGTATATCTGTTATTACTTTTATTATTACATGCTTTATTTTTCAATTATTTCTCTATTTTCTTTCTCTCTGCATTGTTGGGAATGACCCGTAAGTAAGCATTCCACTGTTAGTTCACACATGTTGTTTACGAAGCATATGACGAATACAATTTGATATGATTTGACAGTATTATAATTTCACTCGCAATCATGAACGCAAATCTCACTCATTAGCTTCTGTTTTAATAAAACTGCTCCTAAATGCATCTCATACTCTTTCAAATGCTCCTCACAACATGGTGCATCATGTGAGATGGCGACTTGTCACAGCTCTCATTAGGCTGGCAACAAGTGAGGAGGCCTATTTGTTGCCATAGTGAAGTGCACTTAAAACCCCAGCCATAAACAAAACACCCCTAGGATGAGCCATGCTCCTCGATTGCTTCAATAGAGGGCCAGCCTCTCTCTCTCTGCAGTATCCACAACAGTAAATGAACGCTGAACGCTTCACCACACGAAATAAGTACACACACAAGCCCATCTTTGGCTGACATATTGAAAAGGCAATTTCCTGCTGTTTATTTGGTGTTGTGAGGTGAAAAATAACAAAAAATATATATGACAGACAAATTGCTGGCAGCGACAGAATCGAGAGCAGTCAATTGCTTTCCCTATTTTCCTTAAAATCTGCATTGTTTTTAAAGGCAAAGTGGCATAAGGTGAAAGCACCAATTTGTAAGTCGCTCTGGATAAGAGCGTCTGCTAAATGACTTAAATGTAAATGTAAATGTGGCAGGGACTGTAAATATGCTATTGACCCTACTGTGAATGCCATATGTTCTGTACTTGGCTGTCCTTACTTTGAATCTGACTATGACAAACATCCCATTTAATTGAGTAATTAATGTATTTGAAAGTACGCTGTTGAAATGCAGCAATACAACTGTGTAAATAAAACCAATGCATTGTCTAACCCCCAAAAATGGTGGGGAGTTTTACCATACCTGGATGACGCCTCCTCCTTGTCCGTGTGTCCCGGCGATGAAGTCCTCTGGCAGCTTGAGCATCTTCCCCAGCCAGTCCATCATGACTGTCTCCAGCTCTGTACATGCCGGGCTGGCAGCCTACAGTAACATGGGGTTAGAGACAGGGTCAACACACAGCTCTGTACACGCCGGGCTGGCAGCCTACAGTAACGTGGGGTTAGAGACAGGGTCAACACACAGCTCTGTACACGCCGGGCTGGCAGCCTACAGTAACGTGGGGTTAGAGACAGGGTCAACACACAGATCTGTACACGCCGGGCTGGCAGCCTACAGTAACGTGGGGTTAGAGACAGGGTCAACACACAGATCTGTACACGCCGGGCTGGCAGCCTACAGTAACGTGGGGTTAGAGACAGGGTCAACACACAGATCTGTACACGCCGGGCTGGCAGCCTACAGTAACGTGGGGTTAGAGACAGGGTCAACACACAGATCTGTACACGCCGGGCTGGCAGCCTACAGTAACGTGGGGTTAGAGACAGGGTCAACACACAGATCTGTACACGCCGGGCTGGCAGCCTACAGTAACGTGGGGTTAGAGACAGGGTCAACACACAGATCTGTACACGCCGGGCTGGCAGCCTACCGTAACGTGGGGTTAGAGACAGGGTCAACACACAGATCTGTACATGCCGGGCTGGCAGCCTACAGTAACATGGGGTTAGAGACAGGGTCAACACACCGCTCTGTACACGCCTGGAATGGCAGCCTACAGTACGCGGACTGTGGAGTTACCACACCATTTGGACATGATGAGCGAAAAATGCTAATATCGGTCCATTGAATTGAATGGGATTTATGCCACAAATGCAAAAAAATATATATTTGGAAACAGTGCCATGGAATCTAAACCAAAGCATGGATTGCTGTCATACCATGTCCATAAACTGCTTACAATGCAAGGAAGCCCATGTGTAATTTTGTAATTTGGGTGAACTATCCCTTTAATATCTTAAAATGGTGATACTGTTCAAATCACATTCAAAAGAAAGAGAGAGGATGACAGAAAAAGATGACAAGGTCATACATACCCAGGAGAATCCGATGCAACCAATAGCTCCAGACAGCATGTCTGCCAGCATGGCCGGGAAGGAGTTCGCCGTGGGGAAGTAGGCATAGAAGTACGGGCTGTGCCAGTGGGTCACCTAAACACAGGTAGCCTAGAGGTTAGGGGCCGGTTCAAATCCCAGGTGTAACCTGACGGAGAAAATCTAACAGGATGTGTGCTGACACTCAGAGGTTTGCTGGTATCAAAATCCTGCTAAATAACATATCTTGCCATGGTGCCACTGAGCCCTTGAGCAAGGCACTTAACCCTTAAACTGTTCTAGCCCTCGAGTAAGGCAGTTAAACGGTTCCAGGCTGAATTCCCATCTTGTGCCTGTGTGAGGCACCAAGCAAGAGACTGCCAGTGTCCCTGTCTGTCTTCCTTACATGCTTTTCCCATGGTGAGTCATTCATTAGACTAACTGGGCTTATTCCACACTGTTAATAAAAGCAGAGGTGGTAGAGGAAAAAAAGATGATAATGATTGATAATGGAATAACGGCTTTCATGCTACAGCTAAGGAAAGAGTTTGGGTTGGGAGTCGGGGGCAGATAGATTGAAACGGGTTCGTTTCTCTGGCAGTGAGATTATTGTAGTGAGGTTAATCATTCATTTCAAGTCTTTGAACTTTGCCACGTGAAAGGCCACAGAATGCGGGGCATTTTCCAACCACTTGTAAAAACACCTACATGGCTGATACGTGTCATATACAGTCAATGTGAGCTTTCATTAACTGATTGCTCAGTACAGACAACAAAGGACAATGGAACACCTTGTCTCGTTGGCAAAACGTTCAACACTGAAGCTCCTTACTGTACACCTTCTGAATGATCCCTAAACCACTGTCAACAGACCAGACCAAAATATTTAATTCCATATGCACCACCTATTCATAAGGAAGTATGCATAAGAGATTCACAACCCCTTTATGAAACCTGTCATAATGAGTATTGCAGTATGATTAATAACAACAATTATAACACATGTATTCAATATAATTAATAATCTCTTGAAATAGATCTTTATTTATCCATTGTACAGTGGAAATGTGTATTCTTCCTGCCCTGGAAGAGGTTGGGAGCAGCACAGGGTTAGAGGTTAGTGACTGTGTGCATTGAATGTTGTGTATGTTCGTTCTGGTGATCGTTCAATGCGGCCCAGATGCCACTGGGTAAACAGCTCATTGGTATCATCAATATTATAATATTTCATTATGAACTTTTCACTGATGAAATCTGAGAGAAAGCGGATCTCCAATAACAGAGTACCTGAGCAAGTTATGAAGGCCTTATGTATGCCACCTTCAAGCAAAGTGTTACCATTATGTTATAGCTGTAATCACCCTTCAATCAATAGTCATCTCATCTATAATAATATAATAATCTTAGCCGCCTACCCCAGGCATGATGACCCTCTCAATGTCTTTGACCACGTCCTCGTAGGTGTCGGGCTCCTCAGGGGCCTCCTCAGGGATGAGGGACCGCAGGTACCCAGGCTCCACGTCGGGGTACACTGGCCTCTGCTCTATGTTCTCCAGGTAATCTGCTATCAGGTCTACCATCTCCTTCCCTCTCCTCCGGAACTCTGCAGCGTCCATTGTACAACTAGAACAGACAAATGTCCCACTTTATTGTCCCAACCTTTAGTAACAGTCCCATACACTTAATCCCTGAGCACATGCACGTGCGCGCACACACACACACACACACACACACACACACACACATTTATCATAATGTATTATTAAGGGAAAGCCAGCCACGTTGTGGACATCGACACCTTGCTTTCTGGACAAACTAAACTTATTTGCCCTGCTGCGAGGAAAACAACACTGAGCTGCAGACGTGGGCCCCTGCCACTCACGAGGACTGTGTGCTCCCAATCTACGTGGCTAAAGCGAGCAAGACATTTAAGTGCTTTAACCCTCGCAAGGCTGCCTGCCCAGACGGCACCCCAAGCCATGTCCTCAAAGCATGTGCAGACCAGCTGGTTGAAGTGTTTACAGACATATTCAATCTCTTACTAGCCAAGTCTGTTGTCCCCACTTGCTTCAAGATGTCCACCATTGTTAAGGTACCCAAGAAAGCGAAGGTAACTGAACTAAATGACTATCGCCCGTAGCACTCACTTCTGTCATCATTAAAGTGCTTTGAAAGGCTAGTTAAGGACCATAACACCTCCATCTTACCTGACAACCTAGACCCACTACAATTTGCATACAGACCCACTACAATTTGCATGTAACAATGCTGTTCATCAACTACAGCTTGGCTTTCAACACCGTAATGCCCTCCAAGCCCATCACTAAGCTCAGGGACCTGGGTCTGAACCCATCCCTGTAGAAATTGGGACCTGGACTTCCTGATGGGCCAACCCTAGGTGGTGAAGGTAGGCTACAACACCTCCACGTTGATCCTCAACACGTGGGCCCCACAGGGGTGTGCGCCCAGCCCCCTCATGTCCTCCCTGTTCACCCAAGCACGTCTCCAACTCAGTTTGCTGACTACATAACAGTGGTAGACCTGATTAGCAACAACGGCAAGACAGTCAACAGGGAGGAGGTGAGTGCCTTGGCAGACTGGTGCTAGGAAATAACCTCTCCCTTAACGTAAAAAAAAACAAGGATCTGATCGTGGACTTAGGAGACAGCAAAAATAACAAGCCCCCATCCACATCTAGAGAGAGGGTCAAAAGCTTAAATCTTTTCTCTGTGTGCACATTGCCGAGGACCTGAAATGGTCCCTTCACATGACATCCGGCCCCCAAGACCCTCATGAACTTCTACAGATGCACCATTGAGAGCATCCTGTCAGGCTGTATTTGCACCGTCTGCAATCTCAGGGCTCTCCAGAGGGTGGTGCGGTCAGCCCAACACACCATCGGGAGCACAATGCCTGCCCTACAGGTCTTCTACAGCACCCGGTGTCACAGAAAACACAGAATGGGCATCAACACTGTCACATGACCCGAGTGGATGGATGAGTGAGGTCAAATGACCTGACCTTGATCTCATTCCAGGAAGTCTTCATCCAATTTCCCATCCACCCAGTCAGAGGCAGCGCCAAATATCCCTTTCAAATGAGCATCACAGCATCAAACCTAAATACTTCTTTAGTAATTCATCTTCAACGGGTACAAGTTTATTTTTATTTTTTATTTCACCTTTATTTAACCAGGTAGGCAAGTTGAGAACAAGTTCTCATTTACAATTGCGACCTGGCCAAGATAAAGCAAAACAGTTCGACACATACAACGACACAGAGTTACACATGGAGTAAAACAAACATACAGTCAATAATACAGTAGAAACAAGTCTATATACAATGTGAGCAAATGAGGTGAGATAAGGGAGGTAAAGGCAAAAAAAAGGCCATGGTGGCGAAGTAAATACAATATAGCAAGTAAAACACTGGAATGGTAGATTTGCAGTGGAAGAATGTGCAAAGTAGAAATAAAAATAATGGGGTGCAAAGGAGCAAAAATAAATAAGTAAAATAAAATAAAATAAATACAGTAGGGAAAGAGGTAGTTGTTTGGGATAAATTATAGGTGGGCTATGTACAGGTGCAGTAATCTGTGAGCTGCTCTGACAGCTGGTGCTTAAAGCTAGTGAGGGAGATAAGTGTTTCTAGTTTGAGATTTTTGAAGTTCGTTCCAGTCATTGGCAGCAGAGAACTGGAAGGAGAGGCGGCCAAAGAAATAATTGGTTTTGTGGGTGACCAGAGGGGGTCTTGTAAATGACATGGAGCCAGTGGGTTTGGCGACGAGTATGAAGCGAGGGCCAGCCAACGAGAGCGTACAGGTCGCAATGGTGGGTAGTATATGGGGCTTTGGTGACAAAACGGATGGCACTGTGATAGACTGCATCCAACTTGTTGAGTAGGGTATTGGAGGCTATTTTGTAAATGACATCGCCGAAGTCGAGGATTGGTAGGATGGTCAGTTTTACAAAGGTATGTTTGGCAGCATGAGTGAAGGATGCTTTGTTGCGAAATAGGAAGCCAATTCTAGATTTAACTTTGGATTGGAGATGTTTGATGTGGGTCTGGAAGGAGAGTTTACAGTCTAACCAGACACCTAGGTATTTGTAGTTGTCCACGTATTCTAAGTCAGAGCCGTCCAGAGTAGTGATGTTGAACAGGCGGGCAGGTGCAGGCAGCGATTGGTTGAAGAGCATGCATTTAGTTTTACTTGTATTTAAGAGCAATTGGAGGCCACGGAAGGAGAGTTGTATGGCATTGAAGCTTGCCTGGAGGGTTGTTAACACAGTGTCCAAAGAAGGGCCAGAAGTATACAGAATGGTGTCGTCTGCGTAGAGGTGGATCAGAGACTCACCAGCAGCAAGAGCGACATCATTCATGTATACAGAGAAGAGAGTCGGGCCAAGAATTGAACCCTGTGGCACCCCCATAGAGACTGCCAGAGGTCCGGACAGCAGACCCTCCGATTTGACACACTGAAATCTATCAGAGAAGTAGTTGGTGAACCAGGCGAGGCAATCATTTGAGAAACCAATGCTGTCGAGTCTGCCGATGAGGATGTGGTGATTGACAGAGTCGAAATCCTTGGCCAGATCAATGAATACGGCTGCACAGTAATGTTTCTTATCGATGGCGGTTAAGATATTGTTTAGGACCTTGAGCGTGGCTGAGGTGCACCCATGACCAGCTCTGAAACCAGATTGTATAGCAGAGAAGGTATGGTGAGATTCGAAATGGTCGGTAATCTGTTTGTTGGCTTGGCTTTTGAAGACCTTAGAAAGGCAGGGTAGGATAGATATAGAGGTGGCAACAATTTTGGCAGATAATTTTAGAAAGAAAGGGTCCAGATTGTCTAGCCCGGCTGATTTGTAGGGGTCCAGATATTGCAGCTCTTTCAGAACATCAGCTGACTGGATTTGGGAGAAGGAGAAATGGGGAAGTACACCTAAGCAATGTTTATTTACATTACATTTACATTTAAGTCATTTAGCAGACGCTCTTATCCAGAGCGACTTACAAATTGGTGCATTCACCTTATGACATCCAGTGGAGCAGCCACTTTACAATAGTGCATCTAAATCTTTTAAGGGGAGGGGGTGAGAAGGATTACTTTATCCTATCCTAGGTATTCCTTAAAGAGGTGGGGTTTCAGGTGTCTCCGGAAGGTGGTGATTGACTCCGCTGTCCTGGCGTCGTGAGGGAGTGCAGCACACATTGCCAAGAAGATCATCAAGGACCTCAGCCACCCGAGCCACGGCTTGTTGACCCCACTACCATTTTTTAAAATACATTGTTTACATTTGAGTAATCTTATCCAAAGGCGACTTATTGTAGTAACTACATCTATTTTTTGTACTGGTCCTTCATCTACAAGGCAGACACAATACAGGTGAATCAAAGCTAGGACCAAGAGACTGCCCAGTAGCCTACGTTACCCCTTGTCACTGTCACTAGCCAGCTACCACCGGGTACTCTACCCTGCACCTTAGGGAATGCTGCCCTATGTACATAGTAATTGAATGCTGGTCACTTTAATAAAGTTTACATAGTATTTATATATAAACTGCATTAAACGTTTTATATATTTTATTTTTTATTATTGTGTGCTTGTTTGACATTTACTGTATTGATTGATAGGAACTAGGAACATAAGCATTTCGCTGCACCCGCCATAACACCTGCTAAACTGTGCACGCGACCAATACAATTTGATTTGAACACAGGAGCAGCATGACAAATACTACAGACTTATATTGTGAGATGATGTATTGATCAGATATATAACATAGTGAGGCTAATACAGGACAGAGAGGTGTTCTGCCCCTGACTGACCACAGTAAACACTGCTACTGATAGTCCCCTGTAATCCGCTCTAATGCAGGTGTGTGTGTGTGTGTGTGTGTGTGTGTGTGTGTGTGTGTGTGTGTGTGTGTGTGTGTGTGTGTGTGTGTGTGTGTGTGTGTGTGTGTGTGACCCACTAAGTCTACTGCTCTATTTGATTGCTTGACAGAAAATTCCATTAGTGGTGATTAACCTAATCACCGTGCTGGTACACTTCTGGCTCTTTATGCCCTATCCAGACTCCAAAATGTACATCTCTAAACTAACATTCAGCAAGTGGTTTAGTGCAGGATTTCCCATGCAGCACCACGGAAACAAAGTGTCTAAAAAAGGTTTCTAATCTGTTTCCGTGGTGGCCTAATCTGAAATGTATGATGAATAACCCATGCAGGCTAAAAATGTAAGGTATGTAAGCAAGTTTCTTGCAGTGTTTACATATTGAAGATTTATCAAAATGGGGAACGACAGCCTACAAAATTCAATACATAAAGCTAACTGTAATAGAACAAACACTCTGATTCAAATGACACAGATCAGAGGGAATTTCAAGAGGAATAGAGAAGCAAGAGAGAAAAAAACCACAAAAGCAATTGCACTATAGTCTATCAAGCTGTTTACGAAACACCACAGTACATCTACAGAAGCGTATCATTCTGAATGCCACCCATGCATGCAACACTCAGAGACATATGAACATTGCCCTCTTCTCTTAGAACAAAAGTGCTATCTAGAACCTAAAAGGGTTCTTCAGCTGTCCCCATAGGAGAACACTTTGAATAACTATTTTTGGTTCCAGGTAGAACCCTTTTTGTTCTACATGGAACACAAAAGAGTTTTACCTGGAACCAGAAATGGTTCTCCTATGGGGACAGCCCGAAGAACCCTTTTGCAATTTGTAAGATAATTTGTATGTGTGTGTACAACCCAACATAGTCATTCAGGTGTTGTTGTTTCTATCAATCCTCTCTGCCAGAGCTGTACGTATCAAGTTAAGGAGTGCTGATATAGGAACAGTTTTAACCTTTGGACCATAATGACAAAGATTATATATACACCGGAGGGACCTGATCCTAGACCAGCAATCTTACTATGATACTGTACATACAGCCCCTGGTGTGCATGTATTCTGCAGCCCAGTAGAGACCTGCAGTCCTGAAAAACCATAAGAGTATTAGAGCGGTGGGTGGGTAGATGGTGGGTGGTAGTAGGTGGTTGGCGGTGGGTGTACTCACGTTGTCGGGCACAGCCGTGGTCGGGTCCTCCTCTCGTTCAGTCTTCATACACAGCAGCAGTGTGCAGTGGTGTACAAGCAGGAGCGACGAGCACAGCTCTTTTATCTGCCCAGTGGCCCCCCTCAGCCAGCCAATGGGAGTGTGGCTCCTGGCCAAGGCAGTGTGCACAGGCAGGAAGGGCTGATTCACAAGGAGTTAATGAGATCCTACTAATTTTCCACACAGCCTGATCGACACAAAGGCTTAGTACACACCTGTTGCACGGCACTGTTATAACTACTATTGTTAATTGATATTACTGTTAGTATTACCACTTACCAATTAAGCCTCATAATCTTGAGTTTTGGAAAGCAGTTAACTGACAAGCATAATTTCAACCAATGGGGTATAACTGTTTATTACCATCTATAAACTACTAATTTAACTTTTACAAACGACTTATTAAGTATACCGTTTGTTGATATTTGATATAGTTAAATCAATAAACCAAACTCCTTTGTTGATTTGTGGTGGAAATCTGGGTAAAATGCATTACATTGATAAAGTAAATTGAAATAATGTGAACTATGTTGACTTTATACATTTTTGCATTCAGGGTTAATATTTTAGACTTAACCCACTGTCAACAAGCTAAAACTAGTTCCAGAATCTATGTGGTTATGCATCCTCTAGGGTCTGTGGATATCGGAATGCTTAAATACACATTTTAGTTTATACAGACTGGCCAGATGTCAATCTGATGAAAGACCTCAAGCAAGATAACCTGATACCTCGTCATCTGAACATCAGAGTACATCTCAATTCTCATCTGCATAACCAGGATGTTGATTTATCTACATTCTCTTATGGGGCCTGGATGATTGCTCAATTCTTATGTTGCATTCATAACCACGTGGCAAAGTGGTAATTACCAATTGTGAAGTTGAGAATACGAGTTAGATGAATTCACGTCCCTTGAACTTGAGAAACGTTGACTAATGGCAAAAAAGCCACATCAACCATAAACTAAAAGTACAGCTAGTGCTCGCAAACAAATTAAAGTGTTCACAAACCAAATGATTAAATCATGTTTTGTTGTTTCATTTAACTGCCGAAAATACTGTTATAGAGGTCATATCCTTAGTGGATTACGTCAGAGTTCAGCATGGGAGAAGTCGGAGCTCAGGGATAATAGAACAGTTTCCTAGTAATTACCATTTGGAGGGGCGGTCAAGTGGATTTTTCTTTACAGTTGTATGCTTGTATTTACGAATTTACAAGATGTTATTAACACAGCATTAGGTCTGTATAGAGTACATTTTCCAAGTCAAATTCTGTGCCTCTCAGCTCTTAACCGTTTTGTGCCAACATCTGTAATGCTTTTGAATGAATATTGATTGTTGGGACGTGAACAATCCTGAACATTTGAAAGTTAGTTCATGACATTTGTCTCTTAAAGGGGCAATCTGCAGTTGCTATATCATTTTTGGGATTTTTAAATTAAGTTAAAATAAGTAGCTTCCCACTGATTCTTGAAGAATATAACTCATAAATGCCTCATGAGCTTAATCCAACTGTCGTACCCCCACCAGAACCCAAAATATAAGCTTGTTTTACTTTAATGTTTGTAAACAAAGAAAATGTAAACAAACCACATGGCCTCAAAACAAACTTTCATTGCTATATCATGGTCAGTCCTTGCATCCATAGCTCTGTCTATGAATTTGAGAGTAGTTACTCCAGCCGCATCCCTCAGCTTTTTACTGAAACATAGTGTGGGGAATATGCTTTGCTATTGTTTCAATGGATGATTGCCCATTTAAGTAGAGTATTTGATTCGCTATAGTGGTTGTCTGCCATCTAGTGGGCAAACAGGGTGAAGTACAACCCCACGTACAGTTGAACATTTCAAGCAGACAAGCTAGATGGAAATATATAACTAAACTCATGGAAAGTTGCAGCAGATTTGTAATCCCATCCAGAAGTAGCATTTGCAATAGTATTCAAAAGAAACAGAATGATTTGCAAATAGAGTACAGTGATTTAAATGCATTTGTAATTACCTTGATGAGGGCTTCCCTACCAAGAAAAAACAGCACAGCTTAAATGAATAGCAATGTATTAATGTTTTATTCTAATTACAATAAACAGAACATATCAGTCCCTTATTTGTACAAAAATACCTGAAAAGGTTACAATTAAGATATATAAGCCATTCAGCTATTTACAGATCGAAGCAAAGCACAGTATGAATACAGGATCTTTCTCTTAAAAAGAGATACAGGTTCTTGTTTTTTGTTGCATTCCCTGAAATACATAATGGTTTATATTTATATAGATCTATATATATTTGCTTTACTCCTTTGTACAGTCACTATATCTTGCATTGTGACAATATATGCAAAGCACAAGAGTCATCATCGATCACTGGAAAAGGTTCCCATGAACGGTCCAAAGTCAGCTCTGGTTTAGTGCAGAGAAAAAGGTCATCAGAGGCACCTGCTGCGTTTTAGGCTTCTTGAGACAGACAGACTTACACAAGAGAAAAGAGGACACCTTAAATCAACTGTGCTGTACTACTGTTTTGGAGAAACTACTGGTATGCTGAAAGAATATCATAAAGGCCAAACTACTTACTAAAGAAAATATTGTTTGGTGAAATACTATTAACCCCAAGTTGATCAAAAGTACTACACAATGTATTCGTTGCACATACAAAATCCCACTGGTCTGACGATATGACCAGTTTTCAACAGGCTCCATGTCAACCCTGAGCAACCCAGTTACATTCATTTCTCTGACATAAAAAAGTACATTTACTTAATTCACTTTCATCAGTTCACTACTTTGCAGGTGATTCAATGTCACTAGCAACATTCTACTAGTTCATAGCAAGACACTATGTGAGAGAACTCGCCTCTGATATGAATGTTTCTGAATATGAAAAACACCTATGTATCTGTATCTGACAGGCCTAAACAGTTAGTGTTGAGAAGTCAGTGATGTCTGAGTAGCTTAGGATGACTTGCAGGAACTATGAAAAGATGCCCAAGCCAACTCCAGTTCCATACCAGCAACATTTCAATATTACAGACATTTGTGAAGAGGTTTTTACATGAGAAACACATAAGAAACAAACTCGATATGCACATTAAACCAAATGATAAAAACCACCAAAATAAATCAAGTTTCTTCATTTCATAAGTAGTTAAGAGTAAGCCAATGCGGTAATAATAGTGATCTGTAACCTAAATACAGTGTTGCATCTACATGGTTGCATATGCTAATATGGTACATTGATTCAATACACAACTTTTACATGAGTTGCATATAACATTGTACAGCTAAGATTACCATCGGAGGAGGCAATCCTAACTGATTTCTACTGAAATAATTTTGACCAATGGGAAGATATATTGTCCATTGTTTTGACCTAATTTAGCATAGGAGTAGGAAACAGCGTTGGCACCTAACCTGCTCATTGTATAGTCATAATGATGCCACACCCAGAGCCCCACAGTAACATATATTATATATTCACGGCTCTGGTCACACCCAATAAACAGTGAAGTGTAGCTCTCAAAATTCCATGGAAAAGGTACTGCAGTGGGCATCTAGTGGTGCCATCACATCCAAGCCTTTCTCATTGGATAATACACACTATGCTGTGGAAAAGACTTGGCCATTTAATGTACTGTACACCAATTCGTTTTTTGCAATTGTGGCTCAAGTATTGTAAAGGTATAGCTTCACTTCTGACAAGAAACAAAGTTCTGATTAACGCAAAGTTTAAAGAGTGAACGTTCTGTAAAATGGAAGACAACTAACTGTAATGAAAAGGGACAGAGCAACTGAACTGACTGCTCAAAAAACTATGAATTTGAAAATCAACTCATTAATTAATTATCTAGATATGAAATTCGTTCAATTGACAGCATCAGTGAAAGTCACACTTAAGAAGAGGTCTAATATTGAAATATGTATTTAAAAAAAAGTTTTTTAAAGTAATCTAATTCAACCTGTGTGTTTGAAATATTCTTGAGGAGTTCATGTGAAAAGATTTCCTAAATGTAGAAGAATGTGTGAGAGAAAGGCATTAAACTGAATATCGATGTGAAACGCACTGTGACTGAAATATTAGTGACTTTTATTCCCCACACTTTTTCTACTGACACCAATTTGGAATGAAAACCACTAGGGAACACCACTTGAATGTTACTTCATAGTAAGTGTTGGTGATAAAATAGTTTGAGTGTTCAAACATAAACAGCAAGAAATGAATTATAAACTATGTAATAGATGCTATGTAATAATTACGTGGTTCAATCATTCCATGGTGATGATAAAACAGTAACGAACAGCACTGAGAAAAGAGCTACATTTCAAGTAATCACTCACATCTAGATAAATAAATACATTTGCGAAACAATACTTGAAATTATTGAGTCATTGCATCTTATTTTTTGAAATGTCATTGTGCAGAACTTGTAGATAGTGTGGCTAATATTGTGTATCTGAATCTATCCAGCTTAAGACACCATAAATAAAATAAAAAGATGGCTCTTTCTTAATGTTGCGTTACAACATCTTTACAAATCTTTGTGTTCACTGCAGCCTTGGACGAGGCTGGACAGTAAAAACGCTTCCACTTCAGGGTATCATCCATTACTTGGGCTTCACAGTGTCTGTTCTAAAAACAATCATTCAATCACATCATGGAAAAGAAAAGCAACAAGTCCAAAATGAACGGACTTCAGTCTCAAATGGCACCCTATTCCCGATATAGTGCACTACTTTTGACCAAAGCCTTATGGGCCCTACTCAAAAGTAAGGTAATGCACTATGTAGGGAATACGGTGCTATTTGGGACGCACACTTGGATTAAGAAGATGGGTCCTCACAGCAGATGAGTCGATTGATTCCAGTTCAATTCTACAGACAGCACAACAGACAGACCGACCTTGGACTGTACACATCAACTCTGAGCTAGACAGATCCCTCTAGTGGATCACAAGAGGTTGGTGTAGTGGTTATATTTCCCTGTGTTCTGACAGAGCGAATGCAAACAGGTGGGTTTAAAAGAAAACTGTGGCACCCTCCCCATTGGCCTAAGTTAGGTTTTAGTCATATAATCATAACCATGTCTTCAGAGTGCTTACAACATGGAATTACAGTCCACAAGATGGCCATATGCTTTCCAATGTTTTACATATAGATTATTATTGCATTGACACCAAGAGAGACCCAGGAGCAGAGCCTTCCTTGGCTGTTATGTTGCTTGTTATCACCTGAGGAGCAGCTTGGTAGCCTAGTGCCATTCTGAATACGTACTGTAGGCAACAATAGAAGGGTTGGTTATAGCACACAGTATAGGACTAGGCTAGGAGCGTGGACCACAACAGCTACCTATTACGTGGACTTAAATGAGTGGATGAGACGGGGAGTGAATGAATACCTGTAGTAGTTTCTATTTTGGGGGGGAAGTTCATGTGGTTGTATGTGGAACACCGGATGGTGGAGCTGATGATGGATTGATTTAACACTGAACTGGATGTAGTGATTTAGTTGTTGTTGTGTGACTATTAGAAATCTATACGCTCCAGACTGATAAGAAACTAAAACGGACTAAGAACACATTTGATGATGCAGTACTAAAATGTTATGAACACAAAAGCCTGTGAGGTCACCAAAGAAAGAAAGACAAGTCCTAAGAGAGTGGAATGAATGGATCCTGTGTAGTCCTAGAGTATCCTTCAGCTCCATCCTAAGTTACCAGCTCCAGCCTCTCCTTTCCCACAGCTTGACAGAGACAGCTGGCCTCGTGATCTGTCTCATGATGTTCTTTTTACGAATATCAGATTGTCCATCCATCCCTCCAACACAGGAGGGATTTGCCATTGTTGGTAACGAGAAGAATGAGACAGTAGAGGGATTCTTCTTCAGTCAGTGTGGAAAGGCCTGTTCCCAGTTTCACAAGCGCCAAACTAGAAAACAATCAGCTTTTCAGAAAAAGGTTGTAGTATAGATGATTTGTAACACAAAAAAATACTTTCATTATGTAAAAAAGTGGCCCAGACTAAACAAAGTCCTGATGATTGGACAAGGAAAATAAAAACTACTTTGATCTCATAAACTGTCACTAAACAGTGTCAGTGGATCAGAGCTTATTGGTGACTATGAATACAAACTTGAAAATGTTTTTGTTTTTTATAAGAGTTAATAACAACGTGGTGCAGCTTTTTGCTTTATTTTTGCTTCTTTATCTCCTCCTTCCTTCCGGAACACAGAGGTCACTGAAGTCCACTGGCGTCCATCCTAACCCCCCAACCACTCCGTCCTGTTCCATCCGCAGTCTCTGGCAGCTCATGACACATCAAGAACAACATGAGTTCATCACTTTAGCTTCTCCTAAAGAAAAAGTCTTGAGTTTGTTTGTAGGCAGAGTCCGGTCAAGTCATAGGTCAGGGGTCATAAGGCTACGAGGGTGCAGGGGTGCTTGAGTTTACAAGGCAGGACTCCTCTGTTGAGCTGGTAGAACTCCACCAGCTGGATCAGGTCGGTGAATTTGGTGGACCCGTCGTCAAGGCTGAAGAAGATCTGGCCGTCCTCTTCACACTGCAGGACGGACCATAGAGACAACAGTCAGGTGAGAACAACAGGAAGTACTGAACAACAAAAGTTACTTTACTTCATAAAATTGTTGGCTGTTTTACTTGGTTTTATAGTGTGCCTGTAGACATAAGAGAGATGGGGAGGTCAAAGAGAGAAGCCCAGAGGCAAGGTAAAGCTCACTTACCGGTAAGATCTGGAAATGCTTAATTTTCTGGTGATGGCACAGTGTGAGGACAAAGGCCTTTGGGTTGCTTTGACTGTCCCTCAACAGAAACAACCTGAGCAGAAAATCAGTCTTTGGTGAAAACTTCAACGTCTGTCAAATTTACAAATTTAAATCCAACATATGTTGGCATGTGGGCTGGACATTCTGAAGATGCAAGACACTTTAATAATGAAATCAATCCTGATCAAATATTAGGTTGGCTGTGTGGTTCCAGAGACTGAGGAGTCTTACCCGTCCACCTGGCCTTGTTGGTGGATCATCCGATGGGACTCTTCTCGCGTTATCCGCCCATGGAACCACAGCTGTGTTCTGTGAATAACTAGACGTGGAAGAGGAAAGGAGAGCTTTAGGACAGGTCAAGGCTTTATCTACACAGAATGTAGCCAACTCAAATAACACAGGGATTGTGAGAACTTATGTTGTTGAATTACCTGAGTTTAATAAACAGGGATGTAGTGGACTGGGACTACCTAGAATGTTCATCCGTTGACTTCTCTTCTGAGATACAGAACAAACAAACATGGATTAGTTTGTTAATAAAAAGGTTCTCCGTGACGGAGAACATGATAGCTTTGTGACAAGCATGACCCAAAGAAAAGTTGTTGCACTCTTGCTCAGATTATTTATAAAATCACCAATGTTTCAGCAGTATGTTTTCTTTCGTTGTAGTAACATTGCTGTAACGTAGCTACGTTGTAGTAACATTGCTGTAACGTAGCTACGTTGTAGTAACATTGCTGTAACGTAGCTACGTTGTAGTAACATTGCTGTAACGTAGCTACGTTGTAGCCACGTTGTAGTAACATTGCTGTAACATTGCTGTAACGTAGCTACGTTGTAGTAACATTGCTGTAACGTAGCTACGTTGTAGTAACATTGCTGTAAAGTAGTTACGTTGTAGTAACATTGCTGTAACGTAGCTACGTTGTAGTAACATTGCTGTAACGTAGCTACGTTGTAGTAACATTGCTGTAACGTAGCTACGTTGTAGTAACATTGCTGTAACGTAGCGTTGTAGTAACGTTGTAGTAACATTGCTGTAACGTAGCTACGTTGTAGTAACATTGCTGTAACGTAGCTACGTTGTAGTAACATTGCTGTAACGTAGCTACGTTGTAGTAACATTGCTGTAACGTAGCTACGTTGTAGTAACATTGCTGTAACGTAGTTACATTGTAGTAACATTGCTGTAACGTAGCTACGTTGTAGTAACATTGCTGTAACGTAGCTACGTTGTAGTAACATTGCTGTAACGTAGTTACATTGTAGTAACATTGCTGTAACGTAGTTACGTTGTAGTAACATTGCTGTAGCGTAGCTACGTTGAAGTAACATTGCTGTAACGTAGCTACGTTGTAGTAACATTGCTGTAACGTAGCTACGTTGTAGTAACATTGCTGTAACGTAGTTACGTTGTAGTAAGATTGTATTATTGTTGTAGAAAGAGACTCACCCTCCAGGCATTGCCCTCTTCCATGGCAGCGCTCTGGGCCTCCAAGGGATTGTCGATCACCCTGCCTATCCTTCCTGAGAAATCCATGGCAACCAGAGAATTCTCGGACACACTCCGCTAGGGGGAGACAAAGCTGTGTCAATGTCAATATACATCCAATGTAGAAAATGCCCTGTTACAGTACTAGGGCTATTTCTCAATTGTCTGTCATTGAAGTCCTCCTCTCTCCTCAAATGCACTGGACAGGGAACCTAGCGGTTAAGAGTGTTGGGCCAGTAACCGAAAGGTTGCTGATTCGAATCGCCGAAATAGAGGACACAAAGAATCAAGAAAGACAACCGAGAAAGAGGCTGGATGTTAACAACAGTTTGGCTGGCACCTGTAAGGAGCTAAAAGGAGAGGCTTACCACTGGTGTTGAAAAGTGTGACAGAGTTTTTCTCTGCTGAGGAATCTTGTAGTTCTGATAGAGGACTATTCCATACTGTGAAGAATAAGGAGAATATCCACAAATGAAAAGGTTTGCTTTTGTTTGGGTTAAGTCAACCAATATCAAACCTTCCAAAATATTCATCAAATTCATAAAGATAGATAGTTATACCATGCTACTTTGAATACTGACTCTCACAACAACCCAAGTGAACTGGCATCTGATACAACCCTCTGGTAATAACTGAGGCACTACTTTTGCAGTGTATTGAGGGCTTGTTGCCATGGCGTTGGTACCTTGAAGAGTCTGAAGGCTGTCATCCAGGAAGTTCTGCTCTGTTCGTCTTCAGTACACAACATCCTCAACTCTTTCAGCTCAGTCCTCTTGTTGGGCTGTCAATTAACACACAACAACCAATTAGAGAGACCAAATAAACACCTCATCATTAGAAACAACCATTCAGACAGTATGGTTGTACTAAAACCCTCCTCCCTCGTACACTAACATATCCCATGAGATGATAGATGATCTTGTTCAGGGTTGGCGGGAGACTGTAATCCATTATGTTACCAGCAAAATATTGTAATCAGATTACAGATACTTTTGAAAAACTGGATGATTACTTCTAGGATTACTTTGAAATTATTTGACACCTTTCTGTTATCTCAATGACATTCAAATCAGCCTTGAAAAAGGTGTAAGTTGAAGTTTTTCCACCTGAGCGAGTCAGAGACCACTATGATGACACACCAAATGCGTTAGATGGATTGCGGGAAAAGAGCAGGAATGGGTTTTAGTAGGATACAGTCCAAAGATTGTTCAACTTGAATAAATGCGTAGAAGTAAGGATGACAGTAGTGGTGTAGCCTACGGGCGATACGGACATCACCTATTATTGATATCTACATGGCACAATGATGTGAATCACACCACTGCTCTCTCTATTAGTTATTTACTCATTACGGATTGTGATTGTTGTAGATGGCTATTTACAAATGCTTACGTGTATTTTAACCCAATAATGGTCGAATTGAAGTTTAAGCTGCCTATCAATCATTGTTTTTGCAACCAGTTGACAGCGAGTGAAAAAATGCACTCCCTCAACAGCTGTATAGTGCGGATCCCAGCCTATGGAATAAAAGTTTGAGTTGCTCCCTTCTAAACTCCTCTGTGGTATTGTGCTCCATACTGTCAAAAACAAGTTTAATTTAAGAAGACCACGAGTGGGGCTTTTATTGCTCAATCTAATTTGTGCGGATTCAAAATGACCATGGGCCTAATGGATACATGATCAAACTCACACACTTAGACTTAAACAGCTGCAAATGATCCAGATACCAAAGTGTCACCAACAACAACGTATACAATAGGCCTATAGCAAATGCAGCATACGGCATACATTTCTTTACATGCAAATAGCTCTTTTCGGGAAGCTCTCAAAGCATGCCATTCCATGAGAGCAGCATTTATTTATTTTACTTGAAGCAATGAGCCCAATCAGTCCTCCATGACAACAAAAACAACAGAGTAGGGCTGGCTAATAAGTCCTTTGTTTTTGGGTTGTGCTCGGGTAAAACAATTTTCCTAATCTACACTTCCATATTTCTAGGTCGTATTCTTCAAGATAAAGGGGTATTAAACGAATTGGAATGACTAAATACTGTAGGCTAATTGTATTATTATCTGTATAAAATTAGAAAAAAATGGATTAGAAGAAGCAAACATAAAAAACCCATAAAGTAAAATGCAACATTCATTTATGGCCAGTTATGTAACCTCTAACATTGATTTATCCTGCAATATATGTTGTTCAATTGGTAATATGTTTTTCTTCTTCTAATGCCTCTTAAGGGGAAAGTAATCTGCAAGTAATCAGATTACATTAATTACCGAGTTGAGGTAATCCAAAAGTGTCCAAAAGTTATATTACTGATTACAATTTGGGACAGGTAACTAGTAACTGTAACGGATTACATTTAGAAAGGAACCTACCCAACCCTGATCTTGTTGCAGAATAAAATAGGATTTTGTTCGATTTTGGTTTGATTCTCTATCCATTTATTATATAGCCAGAAAGTGGGTCAACACAGAGCACACAATAGCAGCGAAGCCTGCCTCTCGTCAGGCATGTCTCAGCAAGATACAGGATGCTTACCAAATGGCAACCTATTCCCTATATAGTGCACCATTTGGGAAGCAGACACAGTCTAGACAGGACACTGTTCAATAACTGTAATAGGAGACGGCTTGTCCTCCATAGAAGACAGCGGAATAATAGACAACATATGAGCATCTGAATGACTTGCAATGCCTCGAGTGCAGAGGCCTTTCTTTCTCTTGAACGTACCTTTATACAGAACTCGTAGTCTGTCGGCGCACTGTGTAGCTTCTTGCCTGTTGTTACTGTGAAGACATTGCTGTCCTCCAGGTCTGCTAGTAACTGTAAATGCCTGGGCTCCTGTGGAGGATAAATCAATAGCCAATGTCATTTCATCACAAAGAAACTTAAGCCTGGAGGTAACAGAGAGCAGAGCTCCACTCAAATCAACAGCAGCTTGTGTGGTTGTATGGGACATAGAGAAGGCAGGCCTCTCTGAACAGCAAGAATGTACACAGATGATTGAGGCAAGCAGCCTCTTAACTAGCAACTAAAGTATTCGACTTTGTAGGCCATTACTAGCGCAATTTAAATGTGGGATATTGGCTCAAGGATTCGGCAATACAAACCTAACACTAACAGAGTTAGTGTACTAAGCATACAGTAGAAAGGGGTGTTAGTGTACTAAGCCTACCATAGAAGAGAAAAGGCCAAATACCTTCGACGTTCCTTTCGTAGAAAAGTAAAGTCCTGAGCGTCTAAGGAACACGTACAGCTTCTTCCAGGATTTCCTGCCCATCTCTTTCACGTATAAAAAGCCCTGGATCTCAGGACAACTGCTGGAGTTCAAGAAATTCTGAGAGAAGGAGAGAAGAAGGCTTTAGCACAAATCAAACATCATCATTTTCATGGGGCTCGGAGCCAGAAAACAAACATTTATATAACGAACAATCTTGGCATTCTTGTGATACCAATTTTTATGAGCCACTTTAAATAAACATGGGAGAGAAATGTTCAGACAGATGTTCTGTCTTATGTAACAGTATCAACCAAGACACATACACACTGTAGAGACAGACAATTCAACAAGGAGTTCTGATTCTGACATCAAGTTGTTCCAAGAACTGAGTGGAGCGATAAGATAAGCACCTACTGGTTTTAACATGCCCTGCAGAATACAGAACTCTCTCTGCCACATTCAGACACGGTCTCCTGACCTGACAAGATACTAATTAAAGGTGCAATACGTCACGTTTTGACGACCCGACCAAACCGACATAGAAATGTAAGTTAAGGATCTGACATTCTCATTGAAAGCAAGTCTAAGAAGCGGTAGATGTGTTTTATGTGTGCCATTTCATTTGCTTCCCATTCTTAAGTTCCGCTTTTACGTCTTTCACTCCCGGCTCTGTACACCAGCTTCAAACAGCTGAAAATACATTAATACATTATTTTTGGTCATGGTTATTTTTGGTCATGGTTATTTTTGGTCATGGTTATTTTTGGTCATGGTTATTTTTGGTCATGGTTATTTTTGGTCATGGTTATTTTTGGTCAAAAGTTATTTTACAGTGGTTTAGACAGCAACCTGATTCTCTACATAATGACTGAAAGTAGGCTAACTATTAGAATTTTTGCAACCAGGAAATAGCATAGTGCACCTTTAAGTGATTCACTGTTTATGATCTGCCTTCACTGGATTCCTGGAACCGCCCCCAGCCTGCTCCTTCAATCTGACCATGTCAGGGAGGTATCATTTTAAAAGCTTTCTGCCATAGTGGATGGATTCCAGTCATGGGCCTTTTAATAACGCTTTGTCACACTGCTACATTTGCAGGCTGAACATGTAAACTTCATTCCATTAGAGCCTCATGTCTTTAAAGGCACCATGCAGCTGCGCTGTGCTGCCTGGCACAGGATGGGAGGATGTTGGCCTGATGCGCTGTGCTATAACATTCAGTACGTTCCTTTACTCTCCTCTCACAGTTGCTTCCCCTCAGAAGCTGTAATGTCTGTCTGTTTGTCTTTCTGTTAGGCACGCCTGGCCTGCGTGTGCAGAGACACTCGTATGTCAACAGAACATCAAGTGTTACAGTCTGTTCTCTGACAAGACATGTACAAGGAGGTCAAAGGTGATATTTTTGAAGGAGATCAGACACAGTACACAACACAGACTGGAGTACGCAGTATGCTGAGGTAGTGGAGTCTTTACGGTTCTACGGTACATACCTGTAAAAGTTGAGATGGTGGGATTGCACCATTTGTTCCCTGGCACCATGCAACCATATGCTCGGGAAAGAAATTCTGTTGGTAAGTGTGAAACGAAAGCAGTCGTTTAGCAAGGTGGTTGTGGGTAAAAGGAAACTCAGAAGGATGGAGGTGGAACGCCAAGAGACATTAAATGAATCCCCTTTCTCAAATGAATATGAAGAAAAACATGAAACAATAGTATTTGTCTCATAGCGTTTCAAACTGTTTCTTAAATAAGTATGTTTAGGGACAGTTTCCCAGACCCTGGTTTAGCCTAGTCTTTCTGAGTCCTGGACAGTTTTATCCACCAGTCTAACAGTTAATTTTTCTGAGTGTGAGTGGGTACATTCCTATAAAGTGAGTGAAAGATGACGCCCACTTGATTGTGAGAGTGTAGTAGGAGTAATATGCTAAATTTAACAAGTCCAACCAAACATTCTCCACTCATTTAAGAAATGCATTGCTTGTAAACAAAAAATAAAATCCAGGCTGTTTAGCTTGTTATAACTGTTTACACATGTAGAGAATATAAATAGGACAAGGAAAAACTCTGCAGGCGAGTTCTGGGATTCCTTGGAAACAAACAAACAAAAAAACAACCTACCAAGGGATTTCTGAAGAATTCATATTTGGCATAGTTCTTCCTGAACAGAAATCTGCCCTTGCTGGTCATGGATGCCTGCACTTGTACCACTAGCTCATGGTCCTCCAAGCACCTCTCTGTAGAGAGAGAAAGAAGGAGCTAGTTACCGAATGGAAGCCTACAATAAGGACACAATATCACGTCTTTAACAAGAAAAAGAACAACATTGAAATCATTTTAATGTCCTGAACATTGGGTGTAGAGTAAACAATGAAAGAACGAGCAGTTCAGCCTATGAACTGGAATTTGGAATTGGGTTTACTTTCTGAATTGACCCCAACCCTGCTATAGTCCCCCCCCCCCCATCCTATAGATGTCTTGAGCATACATTCACTTCCCCCTCTCTCACACAATTAGTGGGGCTATGCTATACAGGCCCTGCTGTCTGCCTGGCTCACTGACCGTGCCTGGCCCACTGACCCACTCACCCTGCCTAGACCACTGACCCTGCCTAGACCACTGACCCTGCTCTCTCTGCAGGAACACATGTTTCTGCAGGAACACATGTTTCACATCCAACTGTGGAAGCAGGATTCCTAAATAGATTTTGGCAGCAGGAAAGGAGACACTGGGGACTGGGGAGGAAGGGCCCAGGCTTTCTTGGACATGCAGTAAGATACTCACACTCATTAAAAGGGAGAGAAAGAGGAAATAGACAATGTGGACGTTTTCAGAAACTATGTGGGTAGTATCATACTGATGTTGCAACCTGGTTGGATTCCAGTCCGCTTACATCCCAAAAAATGGAGAGTCAATCCAGTACCTTCTCTACCTTGCCTTTACTGAGGCTCTTTGGTGAGTCACTTCCTCTCTGACCATGAGTCAGTCAAGACCCTGACTCACTAGCTTAAAGCCTGTAGAGGTTATCACCCTTTGTGGGGGAAGCTGAGGGAGGGTCATTGGCCATTATTCTTATCAGCTATTCTATTCACCCGATGACTGACAGTGGCCTTCTCTCTCTCTCTCTCTCTTTCTTTCTCTAAGGAAACACCCCCACTGATTGTGGGGTTGTCTTTCAACTATCTCCCCTGGACTCCGCCGTTCTGAAGAGAAGATACGACTCAATGAGTCGTAGCCTTCTTTATACCAGGGAGTCAGGGACTCCGTCTCCATTGTGGATCTGTGTCTCCCCTGTCTTTTCCAGTTTCCTCCTTAGCGAGGGGATTGGGAGCAAGGTTGGGAAAGCAACATATCTAATTGGCTGGATGTCATTCTTATACAACAAAGCCCATCTGGACAGGCCTGGTCAGATTAAGGAGCAATTAGGAAGAGTGACCTTGCCTCTAGTGGACTGGACTCACCAAAGAGAGCCTGCCCTAGCTCCATTCAGGTGGCTTCTAAAGGTCAGATCAGCCCTGGTTCCTTTTACAACGAATGGAAGTTGTGTCCAAATGGCACCTTATAGTGCAATATTGTGCCTTGTAGTTCACTATAAGAAAAGAGGGCCATTTGAGATGCATCCATAGTCTGTAGAATTTTGCCATTGTAGAGGGATGATGTTATACTGGGTATCCCTACGCACTGACACCAAACCAATCAGAACAGATCATGTGACGGTATTTTTTAGAGATTTAGAGGCCTGTGCTTCAGATATGTAATATTGTTGTGTTCTAACCGCCATATAATGTTATTAGTTTGAAGATTTTGAAATATATATGCCATTTCCTTTGGACTATAATGCGCTCGGGATATCAAAAGGAAATTGACGTTTATGAGCAAATTCATTTTTTTTTTAAACTTTCAAAACCTGGATAATTCAGACACACATATCAATATGAATTACACCCTCTTCACATATGCAACAATAAACCTAAATAATTACTGCATATAATTGTTACCCTTTATGTTGTGCGTACATATTGGGTAGCCTATATTTCAGTGTTTTAGGCCTAAACATTCCCAGAAATACAGTACTCTCATTTTACCCATCTGCTGTAATGAAGATATAAGCCCAGACACAAGATGTGTTTTATAATTGCTCGTTCCTTAGGGATTTGAAGTTTGGAGCATTCAGTTTCTCAGAACTCTTAACAAATCGCTGCAATGCCGCCACATTAAACATTCTACGTCTTGACTTACACAACCTAATATCAATTCATCTAGCATTCAGTGAGACTAGCGTTATCCTGTTCAGCTATGGTATAAGCCCAAAGTAAAGTCCCTGTACAAATGTTGGCTAGATATACAGTAAGTAGACAGAGCAAGGTACCTGTATGAGCCAGTGATCGCAAATCCTGGTCCAGAATTAGATAAAAGAACATCTCTAATATTATTACACGTGACCATATTATGGTACATTCTTATCTCTAACTGTAAGTGACCGTATATCCGTTCTCAGGTACGGTAACAAACTAAGGTTTGGGAGGGTGATGTCAGGAGGGTTCCCGGTCCTGCACTAAGAGCCCGTTGTCTCAGACTACGTTGCAAATGGCACTCTATTCCCTACATAGTGAACTTCATCTAACAGGGCCCATAGCGCTCTGGTCAAAAGTAGTGTACTATATAAAGGTGCCCCATACACCAGACCCTGAAACCGTCCAAAAGACTAAGAGCAGGCACAGACAGGCAGCTAATGACTGTTAACCAAAATAATGATATACAAGAGAAAATATAGGCTACAGATGTAGGCTATCTATTATTTATGATGACTCTTGGTTTCCATAGCGAGACCTCTGTTGACTTTACATGAGCAGGAGAACATGTTCATTATCCAGTTGGCTTCTCACAGAGCAAGGGCCGAGGGGGGAGGGAGCGCTAGGCTATGTCCTGCCAGCCAGCCTGCCCACCAGCCCACCCATCCAGCGCACCAGGTTGCCACTTACCTAGTCCGAGGAGAGGGTGATGCTCAACAAGTGCCCAACTGTTGTCGTCCACACAATGGCTTTTGTACACGAGGAGCTGGCAAAGATCTCTTGAAGTCATGTCGGCTGGGATTTCCACTACTTTCCCCATGCCGTCCTCGCTGAAAATGTTTATAATCTAAAAGAGGAAAGAAAAGGCCCTTTCATGTTAGAACTATTCCCAGACACAACCTCGTAGGCAGACAGACATAATTCAGATAGATGAGGCGCATAGTTCAGGCGTAGACAGGCACAGTTTTACATAGAAAGCATAACTAGATAGCACAACATTTGCAATATAATACCAAGAGGTAATTCACTTCCATTCATAACCATGCGTGTTTAATGAGCATCCCAGACATATACAATCCATTCTCACTGGCAGCGGTTTGTGGGAAAATATAGGTTCTAAAATCATAAAATGTGACACTCATCAGAATCATACTTCAAGCTGAAATACTAAGGGAACTCTTTTAGTCCTTCAATCCACACCACCTGCTTCCATAGAGATTACCCACTGACTGAAAGATACTGCATAGAAAGATTGTGTATAGAGATACATTATACTGTATAGAAAAATACCGTATAGAACAAGATACTGTATAGAAAGACACTGAAATAAACTGTATAGAAAAATACTGTATAGAACAAGATACTGTATAGAAAGACACTGAAATAAACTGTATAGAAAAATACTGTATAGAACAAGATACTGTATAGAAAGACACTGAAATAAACTGTATAGAAAAATACTGTATAGAACAAGATACTGTCTAGAAAGACACTGAAATAAACTGTATAGAAAAATAGTGTAAAGAGGAATATAGCACATTTATAGAAACATCAGCTTCCCTGATAAATCCCCCTCTGAGCATGGATCCTATTCCCTCTGGCTCCTCCAAGGAGATTTTAGTAGGAATTTAGCTTCCTTAGCCTTCCCACTTAGGCTACAGTACGCACCCTTTGAACATGAGGCCTTGTAAAAATACTTTCTCATTCCCTTCTCCAGCTATAGCTTCAACAAATTCAAAGCCTGACAACAGAACATCCTATCTTCTTTCGATAGGAAAGAAAAAACAGATTCCCCCATTCAAGCGGGCTTCGATCCATTCTGAGCCTCTCACACATTCCCTCCTCGCTTGTCATATATATTTTTTTAAATAAGACAAATTATCTTCGACCTTTAAAGCAATTACTTTGACCCTCGTCTCAGCTAACCTTTGTCAGACTTCGGAGAAAAAGGGAAAAACGGTTAAATATGTCTCTAAGAGCTTACCTCTACGGCCTGTAATAGGCAGCAGTCCGGAGAGCACGATGGCATTTTTGGAGTGAGCCTGCCTCCACACAGACGAACAACCCTCTCCTCAACTTGGTCGAAAAAAAGACTAGTACAGCACGGTTCCTTCCTCTCTGTCAGTGGCTGCCTGTTATGGTACCTGTCACATAATCTCCTCTGCCTAGTGCAGGACAGAGCAAGCAGATGGCACTATTTCCAGTCCGGCTAGTTGACAACTTCCCTCTGCTTCTCTCACAAAGGGTTACAGCCATGGGCTTTTAGGTAGTGAATCAAACCACACTTCCTTAACCAATCATAGGGCCCGCTCAGGCTGATGTAATCATTCCCACACAGTCTCTCTCTCTCTCTCTCTCTCTCTCTCTCTCTCTCTCTCTCTCTCTCTCTCTCTCTCTCTCTCTCTCTCTCTCTCTCTCTCTCTCTCTCTCTCTCTCTCTCTCTCTCTCTCTCTCTCTCTCTCTCTCTCTCTCTCTCTCTCTCTCTCTCTCTCTCTCTCTCTCTCTCTCTCTCTCTCTCTCTCTCTCTCTCGGCTTCTTTTTGAGTAAAAGTGAAAATGATAAGTGGGGTGTGGGGCAGAGCGAAAGAAGCCTTCGTTTCAACCTCCCAACATGTTCTGAAGTTTCAAGTGAGGGCCTGTTTCTTTTCTTTTTTCTATCCGTGGCTCAGCTTTGAACTTTGCAGTCAGAAATCTCTCTCACGACAGCGCAAGGCTCATTACGGGCTAAATTAAACAAACCTGAGTACTTGAACTTCTCGTTGGCCTCCCCTCGAGTCTAGCTCCATGCCAACATTCTTTCTCTCAAAAGAACAAAACACGGAAACTTAGTGTGTTCACTATTCGGCTCGCCCCCCACCCCCCTTTTTTTTGTTTTACTTCAGATACTTAATACCCCACTGACTGGACAGACAAAGGCTCTGCCCCACCCCGTCTGGAATAGACATTTAGCCGATGTCCTTTCAACCTCCTCTCATCTCAATGGGTCAATATCTATATACAAACACTATCCTGAAGGGAGGAGGAGGATAATGGGAGGTCTTAAATAACAGTTCCCTTCCTTCCAGTGTAGGAAGCAGGAAGCAGCCATAGTGGTCAGGGAGGATGATTTAGGGTTTCACTACTATTGCCACGTTCCAAATAACTGGGACCTCGAAACTAGGAAATCTCTGACTTCCAACTTCAGTGCGTTCAAGACAACTGGGACCTCGAAACTAGGAAATCTCTGACTTCCGACTTCAGTGCGTTCAAGACAACTGGGAACTCCAAGTCAGCAACTCGGCCTCTTTCTAGAGCTCCGACATTCCGACCTGAAGATCACTGACGTCACGATTTGACCTCGATTTTTTTCAGAGTTTCCAGTTGTCTTGAAAGCACCATAAAGCCTTAAAGAGAGCGGGCTGTGGCAGGGGAGTATGACCAGACAGAGGAGGGTGGGAGGAAGGGAGATAGAGACAGAAAGAAGGGGACAGAGAGACAGAGAGCAAGAATCCCATGCCAATAAAGTCCCTTAAATTGAAATTTAATCGAGAGAGGGAGAGACAGTGCAAAAGAAACAGAGAGGGGAAGAGATAGTGAAAGATGAGAGATAGGGAGAGAGAGAGATAGGGGGAGAGAGAGAGGCAAAGAAAGAGACATAAGTAGAGGAAGAGAGTGTGAAAGAGGGAGAGCGGAGGGGGGGAGAGAAATAGTGAAAGAGAAAGAGAGCAGATACACAGAGACAGACAATAGTGAGAGAGGTGAGAGACTGAGGTGAGTGAGAGAGACAGTGAGGTGAGAGAGAACAAGAAATAGAGAAAAAAAGAAGAGAAAAGAATGTTCTGTGATAGTAGTAAGTAAGGCTATGTGTAGTGTACATGCCACTATACCAGGCTTCCAGTTGTCACTGCAGCCACACCCCTCTCCTCATTGACTTATCACTACCTCACTACTGGCTTGCCTGGTGAGTCAGTGGGGAAAACCCCATGTCACATACCTACCATGCTGTACCACAACAGGACACACTACCACTGCCAGCAGCTAACACTCCTTATGTGGAATGAGATAGCACAACCAGCACTACACCACTACGCCTATTACATCACTGTTACATCGTATTATTATCCTAGAATACATACTGTACTGGATATTATGAGGAGAGGAGTCACGTGCTTTGACATGTGTGTAGAGGAGTTAACAAGTACACACTTCAGGGGGTAGAGAATTGGAGCACATGGTCCTAACTTAACCGAACAAGAGCAGGAACATAACCTCTCAACCTCTAAGTGGAAAATGTTTCAATCCAACATTGCATCCAATGTGATGAAAGGAACAGAAAGACATTCAAGTGAGTGATGAGGACTGAGGAGACACGGCACGCTTCCTTGACCTACTCCACTTCTTTTTTCTAAGAGAAAAGATGTCCTTGTGATAAAGAGAGAGAGGGAAAGAAAGAGCGAGAGGGATGGAGGGAGGGGAAAAAGAGAGAAGGGAAATGAAAGGAAGGAAGGAAGGGGAAGACAGGGGAGGGAGAAAGAGAGAGAAGGAAGGAGAAAGACAGAGAGAGAGCGAGGGGGGGCGTGCTGGGTTGTCTTCCTGTTCTTTCTGAACACTATTCTCATTCAGTGGTGGGCCTCCAGGATGACTCAGGACTTGTGATGTAATTACCCAGGGACAAGCTGCTGAGAGCCCCAAGCTACACACACACAGGCAATGTCCCTCTTAAGCCACTCTCATTCTCTCACAAACACACACAAACGCACGCAATGTCACTCTTCAGCCACTCTCATTCATACACATTACAAGTGCATTAAAAGCACAATATTAACATCAGGGATGTGTTAAAAATTCTAGATTACTGGTTATTACTGGTTACTAGCCTCTTAGGGATGATTAACCTCAGTCTACTATGGAGAAATCGATAAGGTTGTGGTGACACATCAGGTCCTCTCTGATTATATCCCACACAGAAAAGGAATGGTGAAGTAATAGAGTGTCACCAGTGAATAGGTTTTACCATGCTAAGTACTGTAAATGGTGCCATTTGGGATGCAGCCAATGAAGATGGCACTGATATCTCATTTGGGTCTTCAATAAGCAGGCTACAGTGGGGTAGTCGTGGTAATGCCATAGAATTAGAATGCGTAGAACATAGTGCACCCATGAGTTTACCATTGAAGTTGCCAAAGTCAGAGGTTCCAAGTCTATTCTGTTCATTCTATTTCTATGGGTAATTCCTCTGATGGAAACATCTGACCTGATCTCTTTGAGGCATTTGATATTTATTATAGCCTACTGTACCAGGCCATATAGCAACAGTTTATTGACTATGACATAAGAAGCAAAGAGTAAGTGGTGGAACCAATTAAATAGGGCTGTGACGATACCAGTATCTCAATATTTCCATGTCAAAAATGAAAACATGAAGCAGACCTGCTGTATGTAATAAATACATGTGACTCTGGATGACAACATAAGGATTTTTGTTTTCAACATTAGGGCTGTTTCCTAAAGAAGTTTGTATTTCGTTTCCTTGCCACGATACTGACGAGTATCGTGATACTGGTATCTCCTCGGACCTACAATTGAATACCTTTAGGCGTAAATCTTCTTCATAAGAAAAACCCGAGTTCAATTAAATCTCTAAGGAGGCAATTCTAAATCTAGTGCTTCTCTGTAGGCTAACTCCATTATCTCCGTAAGTTATTAAAAACCAAAACCAAAGAAGTGTCTCTACTCTCTAATCCCCCAAAAGAACAGCCATTGATTAAACAGTGTTGGCTAGCGGTCGACTGAGTGGTGGTCTCGCCCCCTCTCTGCAACCCACCAACAAACCAGTCCCGTTTACAAGTACCTCTTTAATGACGCCAAATGTACTGTGTGCTCTGTGTGGTCTCTGAACTGCAGTGGCCATTGACATCCACTAATGAGAATGTGAGACAAAACCTGGAATAAAGACAATAAAGACAAAGCTTGTCATGTCCTGAGCTTCACTCGCTGCCTGCAGCCGGCTGGCCCGGGGAGAAGTGCTGGGCTGAGTCGGCTCTGAAGGGAACGGCTGGCCCGGGGAGAAGTGCTGGGTTGAGTCGGCTCTGAAGGGAACGGCTGGCCCGGGGAGAAGTGCTGGGCTGAGTCGGCTCTGAAGGGAACGGCTGGCCCGAGGAGAAGTGCTGGGTTGAGTCGGCTCTAAAGGGAACGGCTGGCCCGTGGAGAAGTGCTGGGCTGAGTCGGCTCTAAAGGGAACGCTACGTAAATACTGCTGACTCATGAGGTGGACATGAACCGCTTCTTGTTCAATTTTTTGTGTCAAATTAAGCAACACCAAAGAGGGGATTTATCCAGGCTCACTATTGCAGAAAAAATGACCAGAACATTGGCCAAGGACTAAAATGGGGACTTTCGGATGCACAATACCAAGTCATGTACAATGCACTCTCCCTACAAAGCAGTTAGTTAGTGAGCTAGGTACAGAACAATAAAACAACAGAATATATAATAATATGGATGATTTGGAATCGTGCACGTTTAGCAGATGCTGGGGCCAGGTAAAACAGTACTTTTATACTTTCAGAAGTGGAGAGATGTGGATGAACTAACGCCATACTGTGGTTAACATCTAGGCCACAGTGACTACTCATCCCCATCGAACTCACACATGCAAACCACCCAGCTCGTGGCTGAAACTCAACCATATTCCAGTGATATAACAAATGTTAGCCATGGGAGTACAGAGTACAGTACAGGGCAGCCCAGCCAAAGGGCATGATGAAAAAAACTTATCTTTGGAAAACAATGATTAGGTTATAATATATGACTAACTCTGTATATATATATATATTTTTTTTTCATCTGGTGGTTGCAGATATCAGCACATGTTCCAAAAATTCAGAATCGCTTGACTCATTAACTAAAACTCAAAAAGCTACCATTATGGAACGCACTCCCAAAACCAAACAATCCCTCAGTTCCTTAGTCCCTTCAAACCAGAACAAACCACAAGCAAAAAGACCCACGGACGGTGTGTATATATAGATCAAATAGAGGCTGATCCATCGGCTCTGTGCATTCCTCTGGGAAGAATCCCCCCTGAGCAGAGCCTGGAGCTCCCATACCTCCTCCCTGCCACACACATCGGCCCCAGCCTCCAACCCCAACAATCCCCTTTGAATGTCCGAGATCTTTCCCTGTGGCTCCCTACTGAGATCAATCCAGAGAGGAGCCAAATATTTCTCCAATAGGAGCAGACTGGTTAATTGCACAGCAGGGACCTGGGTAGCACCCTTTCAGGCCACCACATTGTCCCTTACGGGGCTCAGGGACTGCCATTGGGCACTCACAAAAGGATGACATCGTTCAATTTTGACTACACAATAAAACCAGCCGCCCGCAAGCTGCACTCACTGTACTTCTACTTGCAATGATCACCCAAGCTGTAAGGCCAGGCCAAGGCCAGCTAGCTGCTGGTGGCGTGCACACACTCACACACACACACACAATATAATACTCTACGCTGGTATAGGCCTACCTATTACAATACAAGAAGTCAGCAGCAGAATTAGTTTATTAAAGGTGAGTGCTGAGAAACGGTGAGAGAGATTTGATTTCAGAGATTTAACATAGCTGTACATTGTGTTCCAGTATAATTAGGTGTTTCTGGAGAGAAGGCGAGATCAGGCCCCATTCCAATGGCGCTGCTCTGCTCTCTACTCTGGACTTAGTCATGACTGCTATTTGAATTAAGCCAATTGTCTGTCTGCATTTCCTCCAATGGTTGCCTTTTCAAAATTTAACAAGTTAGAGATGAATTGAATGTATATGCTGAGAGTGTGGGAGTATTGTTGCATCTCTTTTTTCCTTGTGTCTCCATCTCTCACTCTCTCCCCCTTTCTTTTCCCCTCTCTTTTCCCTCCTCTCTCTGTGAACACTAGTTCCACTTGAGAGAAATCTGAGCTGTCCTACTTTCCTGTATGAGAGAGAGTTGAGAGAGGGAGAGGCAGAGAGAGATAGAGTTGAGAGAGAGGAAGGAAGAGAGACGGCAGGGCAGAGAGAAAAGCAGAAAGTTGAGAGTGAGAGTTGAGAGTGAGAGAAGTTGCCCTCTTCTCAGTTTAGAGAGCAAGAGAGTTGTGAGGGAGAGAGGCCTGCTCTGCCCTGCAGTGGAGGATTCCATGCAGTCTCCATGACCTACATGAGTCCAGCTGAAGCTTTGCGGGCCCGCTGAGACACTCTACTCGGGCCAGATGAACTAACAGCTTGCAGCAACACATTCCACCCTGTCAAGCCTCCATCCTGGACACAGAGCAGGGCAGTTCACATTCCCTCCAGTAAAGTCATGCAATGATGAATCAACTGCTGTTTTCTCACACGTTCAATATGGGCTAAACACACACTTCTATATATAGACGGCTATTGTATAATGTTCACAGACTAAAACTGTGGCCCATGTAGGAACTTTGGGAACATATCCATGCTTGACACTGGTGAAAAACTATCCCTGTGTGTTTATTACAGACGATCACTTTAAAATACTGAAAATCATGGATTAATTTCCCCAAAGACGGAGTGAAAATCATCAGTCTACATAATGAGTGTAATGAACAGAAATAGGTCATACTAACCATAACAAAACAGCAAATCTCTAAAACAGGGACACGATCAGGGACTGACATACGATAGAGCAGGGTTCCCCAACTGGTGGCCCGGGCTACAGGCCCAATTCAAATCAAATGTTATTTGTCACATGCTTCCTGAACAACAGGTGTGGACTACTGAAACACTTACTTACGGGCCCTTCCCAACAAAGCAGAGAGAAAGAAAATAGCTAAATACTAAGAAAACTAAAACATGTAATAATAAAAGTAATAATAGATACACAATGAGTAATAATAACTTGGCTGTACAAGGACTACCAGTACCAGTTGATGTGCAGGGGTACAAGGGAAGAGGTAGATATGTACATGTAACGAAGAATAAAGTGACAGATAGTAAACAGCAGGAGCAGCGTATGTGAATCAAAACATTTAGTGCAAAAAGGGTCAATGCAGATAGTTAAATAGTTAACCAAATAGCCACCCGGACTAACTATTTAGCAGTCTTATGGCTTGGGGGTAGAAGCTATTCCGGGTTCTTTTAGTTCCAGACTTGGTGCAGAAGGTACCGCCTGCTGTACGGTAGAAGAGAGAACAGTCTGGAGTCTGACACATTTTAGGGCCTTCCTCTGATACTGCCTGGTATAGAGGTCCTTGCAGAACTTGCAGAACTTTTTGAGGATCGGAGAGCCCATGGCAAATCTTTTCAGCCTCCTGAGGGGGGAGAGGAGTTGTTGTGCCCTCTTCACAACTGTGTTGGTGTGTTTGGATCATGATAGATCCTTAGTGATGTGGACACTACAGCCAAGTCGATTTGAATGGGGGCGTGCTTGGCTCTCCACGGTCGGCTCCTTTGTCTTGCTGACGTTGAGGGAGAGGTTGGCGATAGGCTGTCTCATCGTTGACGGTGATCAGGCCTACCACCATCGTGTCTGCAAACGTAATGATAATGTTGCGAGTCGTGCAACAGGGAGTACAGGAGGGGACTAAGCACACACCCCTGAAGGGCCACGTGTTCAGGGTCAGTGTTGCGGATGTGTTGCCTACCCTCACCACCTGCAGGCGACCCGTCAAGAAGTCCAGGATCCAGTTGCAGAGGGAGGTGTTCAGTCCCAGGTTCCTTAGCTTAGTGATTAGAAAGAAATCAACCCACAGCTGAATCTAGTTGATGATCCCTGTGCTATAGTAATGAAAAGGTCTGTACTAAGTGAGGGAATTGTTCTGGCTTCTAACTTTACCTGCTAAGAGAATTCACCGTGTCTATCTCAGTTAAGATAACATGACACAGTTAACCAGGGTATCGTCTAGCAGTCTCAAAATAAGAGACATAAAACACAGAGGGTTTGTTACTTAGTTTGACCTGTGACCTGGCAGGCTCAGTGTACAGAGTACAGAGTGAGGGACCTTAATGTCCTTCTCCTAATGGGGGACCACAGCCAGCCAGTTTGTCCAGCTAAGCCTACATCATAGCAGTTAGTGCTTAGCATAGCCTATACTAGCATGGTCTAGCATAGCCTAACCCCCTGCAATTCATATCTGGACCTCAAAGCATATCATTGTTCCTCTCTAATCAGGGACCGATTTAAACCTGGGACACCATGTTGGTGCAATTCATTATCAGGTACGTAGAACAGAAAACCAGCAGTAATCTAGCCTGACGACTCACACTAAATTCTTCCGCTGCCCTGTCGTTCACTACCTACTTTAGTAGTAATTTCATTGTAATTGTTTGTGGTGACGAGGGGCGTTGCAAAAAGAGTAAGTCATCATCGATTGGATCATCTCTAACCAATCAGAGTATCAAAGCCAATTACGAATTTTCCAACCGTGTTCTGGCTCAGGCCCAACCCATAGGTTTCTGGACCAATCAGAGAAGGCCGCGGAGGTACTCAGGGACGCATTGCGGAGAACAAATTAACATCCGTAGGCGTGGCACAGTGTTTGGCTGAAGCAGTCGTCCGGACCTCGGGTAAGATTTAAATACCCTTTGCCTAGCCTAATATAGCGTAGCACAGCGTCTCTCAGTTCCCCAGAACGTAACACACAAAGCAGGGCAAGGCAGGGCTGTCGATAAAACAGTCACAGATATTTGTCACGGTATGACTGGTGCACTGGCCAAGTAATCCAAGCAGCAGGTCGAGGCTTGTCTTGCTGGGTAAGTGGAGGGTTAAATATGGCCTGACACATGAGATGTTCCAGAATAAACCACAAGCTCCCTGGCACGCCTCCAACAAGCATTTGTTAACAACACAGTTGCAATTTGTATCTCAAGAGTGCTGCCAGTCAGCGTGCAACACATAGATATACACACAGACACGTTGTCTATGCGGACACACACGTACACACACGTACACACACGTACGCAGGCACCAATTTAAGACCTGCAGGTGAACCGCATGCTTACTTCACCCATGTATGAGATTAGATACTGGGCTACAGTACAGCAGCCTCTCCTCTCCAGTACCTCTGCCTGCAACGTGCCTCAATTAATTAAATTGAACCCAAACAATTCTCTTTGGGGGGGTTGAGAAAGATCTAGTCAGAGCCGAGCCAGCTGAAAGTCCTACAAGCAGTTGCAGGAGGAATGTTCTCTCCCAGCAGCAGCACAGAAAGCCTAGCACTGACTGGTCCCATGTAATCCTTCCATGTTCCGTTTGGGAACATTCTTTGGGAAGGAGAAACAATAAGCATGCATTGCTTCCATACACGGGGCTCTAAACAATTATGGGCCGTGATTACATGATACTTTGCCTAAGTTCCAAATGGGACTCTATTCCCTACACAGTGCACAAATTTATTTGCCCTATGGCCGTGACCAATAGTAGTGCACTATAAAGGAAATAGGGTGCCATTTGGCATGTACACTAAGTCAGCCCGCTGTGGGATCTGGGATGTGCTGCTTCACTGTTGGTGTGGTTTAAGAGCCTGTTAAAACAGACTCCCTCTAGTCTAGAAGCAAGGCAGGACATTTCTGGCACTGGTCACTTTGATCTCAAACTCAGCGCTGCAGAACACATTAACCTGAAATTCTGTTCCAATGCAATTAACCTAAACACTCAGACGAGCCAGCATCAGCAAAATACCAACATTTTATTTACAGTGGAAAAAGGTGAACTCTGACCCAAACTCGGGCATTCCTGAATCCCCAGCAGCCAAGTATGATGCTCAGCTGTGGAGGAGATAGAATGCTGCACATCCCTACTAACATGTAGTGAGTTTACTGTGACATTGATGAGTGGCCCCATATGCTCTGCCATGGAATTTACAACATGTACAATTTTGCACATTATATTCATTCTGTTCTAATTAGCCAATTATTACAGTCCATACACAGCCATTACTGTTCATGTGAATCCAAACAATGTGGATGACATTAAGTGGAGACTCCTTTCGCAGTGTCAAGTTCACCCACTATGCCACCAATGTCAAGTTCTCCCACTATGCCACCAATGTCAAGTTCTCCCACTATGCCACCAATGTCAAGTTCTCCCACTATGCCACCAATGTCAAGTTCTCCCACTATGCCACCAATGTCAAGTTCTCCCACTATGCCACCAATGTCAAGTTCACCCACTATGCCACCAATGTCAAGTTCTCCCACTATGCCACCAATGTCAAGTTCTCCCACTATGCCACTAATGTCAAGTTCTCCCACTATGCCACCAATGTCAAGTTCTCCCACTATGCCACCAATGTCAAGTTCACCCACTATGCCACCAATGTCAAGTTCACCCACTATGCCACCAATGTCAAGTTCACCCACTATGCCACCAATGTCAAGTTCTCCCACTATGGCACCAATGTTAGGTTCTCCCACTATGCCACCAATGTCAAGTTCTCCCACTATGCCACCAATGTCAAGTTCACCCACTATGCCACCAATGTCAAGTTCACCCACTATGCCACCAATGTTAGGTTCTCCCACTATGCCACTAATGTTAGGTTCTCCCACTATGCCACCAATGTCAAGTTCACCCACTATGCCACCAATGTCAAGTTCTCCCACTATGCCATCAATGTCAAGTTCTCCCACTATGCCACCAATGTCAAGTTCACCCACTATGCCACCAATGTCAAGTTCTCCCACTATGCCACTAATGTTAGGTTCTCCCACTATGCCACCAATGTCAAGTTCTCCCACTATGCCACTAATGTTAGGTTCTCCCACTATGCCACCAATGTCAAGTTCTCCCACTATGCCATCAATGTCAAGTTCTCCCACTATGCCACTAATGTTAGGTTCTCCCACTATGCCACCAATGTCAAGTTCACCCACTATGCCACCAATGTTAGGTTCTCCCACTATGCCACCAATGTTAGGTTCTCCCACTATGCCACCAATGTTAGGTTCTCCAACTATGCCACCAATGTCAAGTTCACCCACTATGCCACTAATGTCACTCACTAACTGACTGAGTGGCTGCTTTTCCAAGCCTCTTACCTCACCATGCGTAAATATGCATCGCCACAGTAATGAGCTCAGAGGCTATTAACCATATTGCTCGTCTCTCTCTCCACACACTCCTACTCCTCTTCTCCTTTCAGCGTGCGTGCCAGCTGCTGAGTTCACAGAAACATTTCAAATGATAAAGCGTTGCACACAAGGGAAGAGGCGGAGGGAGGGGATGGGAGCGGGAGGGGAACCTGTGTCACCGCTGTGTCAACTTAACAACAGTCTAATAGAAACAGAAAGGAGGCTAAGCTAAGGAGGACTAGGCACCAGGCATGACAGTGCAGTTTATTAACCCAGTAATAGAGCTGCAGCACAGTTGTGTCACATGCGGTGTCGCTGGCGTGCTTAGACTTGTCCCTGATGGTGTGGTATGGGCTGGAACCCAGAGTCTGACTGCATGGTGATGGAGGCCCTTGGACTCTGTGCTGTGAGAGTCAGTTAGGTGGGTCGCATCCAACTTGACAGTACATTCAGATCTGCAGCTCCTGTCCAAGCAGTGCCAACCCATGGACAATTCACATCAGATCAGCATCAGTTGAAGACACAACACTAGGGACAGGGTGTCCAGGTCAGTCAGGCTGGCAGCATCAGGACCAGTTAGTATAGTGCCTACTGGCTGGTCAAAACCCTCCATCTACGGGCCTCCCGGGTGGCGCAGTGGTCTAAAGCACTGCATCACAGTGCTAGCTGCGCCACTAGAGATTCTGGGTTCGAGCCCAGGCTCTGTCGCAGCCGGCCGTGACCGGGAGGCCCATGGGGCGGCACACAATTGGCCCAGCGCCGTCAGGGTTAGGGAGAGTTTGGCTGGCAGGGATATCCATGTCTCATCGCGCACTAGCGCCTCCTGTGGAGGGCCGGGTGCAGTGCACACTGAGCAGGTTGCTAGGTGTACGGTGTTTCCTCCGACACATTGGTGCGGCTGGCTTCTGGTTTGGATGTGCGTTGTGTCAAGAAGCAGTGTGGCTTGGTTGGGTTGTGTTTGGGATGACGCATGGCTCTCGACCTTCGCCTCTCCCGAGTCCTTACGGGAGTTGCAGCGATGAGACAAGACAGTAACTAACTACTACCAATTGGATACCACAAAATTAGGGAGAAAAGGGGGATAAAATAATAATACAAAAAATTATTAAAAACAATTTTTTTAAACTCCATCTCCAGCCCAGTTAACAGATCATGAAAGACCCTACACCACCAGGGTTGTCAAAACCAGCCAGTGAACATCCATAACGAAACAAGTCTGTTATTTGTTAACACTACCATTTTAAGAGCACGGCTGGGGTGAGACCCAGAGAGAGAGAGAGAGAGAGCTAGGTCATTGACCGAAACTTTGGAGGGGAGGCAAATGAAAATCATATGGGCATCGTATAACAGACTGCGCAGTGATCCCTGACAGGCCAGCCGGCAGCGCAGCGTTCGCATGCCTCCGATGCGCGGGGGCTGGGGAAGAGAAATGAGAGCCTGTCAGAAAGCGCCCAGAGGTCGGAAAAATCTGTAAACAGCTAACTTCTCACCAGCCCTACTCCGCCAGCCAGCCAGGCCTCCAGGGTCGGCATGCAGGCAGGCAGGAAGGCAGAAAGACGGACGAACAGACAGAGACGATTCTAAAGGACAGGCACTGCATGCTGGGAGAGCAAAGCAGAGCCAGCTGTGGAGCAGGGCCCATCTCTACGACCCCCAACCTCACATGTACACACACACACAAATGCACAAATGCGCGTACACACACACACACACACACACTCAGACAAACACACACTATGCAAAGGTTTTTAGGCAACATATTTCTTTATCTCAGTATCGTGGGCCAATCACAAGCCGGAAAAACATGCTTTAGAACTGCTTTACCAACGCTGCATGTTCTAGTCAAATGTATGGTTATTTTCCATCTCCAGCTCCCTGCATCTACAGACTACAGCTCATACTGCCAGTTCTTACAGACCAGACCTGGGTTCAAATAGTATTTGTCTTCTGTCAAATACTTTCATTGAGCCTGCCTGAAGTGCCAGATTGGCGGTCTTGCACTTTCCACGGGTTCCATTGAGCCAGGCAAGCTCTATCAAGCAGCTAAAAGTATTTGAAAGAAATACAATAATACAATTTGAACCCAGGGTCTGCTAATACAGGCTCTGAACCCCAGAGCCATAAAAGTTGAGTCAGGATTAGCCAGGGACATATTTATTCGAAATATACATCCCTTTCACAGTAATCTCGGCTCCGTTACAGTAATGACTAAGAGTGACTCTCTTCCAGGAAAGAGTTCACTGCATCCTTCCCATTTCTTTCAACTAAGGTGGGGCAGTGGGCGTGGCCAATGGTATGGTCTCCAACCAAACTTTATGAAGGCTGTCCTCTTGGCCACAGAGGCAAAATGTTGAAGTTCAAAAGCTAGTTTCCTACCAATTTTGCCATGTCTTATGCAATGCTCTTATGTTATCTGAGTGACTCAAACATTATTTAAAAAATCAATGGAGGCCCATGCCATTTTTTGAATTTTAGATTCTCCCTGTCTAGTTTTTATTTTGGTGATTTTGGTTCTCAAATATGTTCTTATTTAAAAACATATAGCTCCATTATCTTTTCTACATACTTTAAATCTGGTATTAGTCGTTTAAGTTTACACTAAAAACATTTACCATCCCGAAAATGTATTTTTAATCTTCACTATTATTCTACAATGTAGTAAAAATAGTAACACTAAAGGAAAACCCTTGAATGAGTAGGCGTGTCCAAACTTTTGACTGGTACTGTATTTTGGAGTGGCGGAAACGATTCAGCAGAGGCAACCCGTCACTGCTAAATGAATATAGGGGAAACACTGATTCTGATTAGAGATAATGACAATGGGAGAAATAAACCAAACTGCTGTGGGACTGTAAGATGTACGATACCATACTTTAGTGGCCATTTTCAAGAACAATCTTCATGGTTAGCGAAGCTACCATATTAAGGAGTGAAGAGAAGGGTCTCTGACTTACGTATGTGCCTGAGGGCTGACACGGAGGTAAGGACCCAGGGCTGAGGACAGGAGAGCCGGAGAGCTCGGGAAAGGGGTTGGGGATGGCTGGCAGAGAGGACGTCCGGAGCTGCTGCTCCTCTTCCTGCAGTCTCCTGAGAATCACAACATTCAGGGATGGACATTAACAAAGTGGGGGACAGACACACACAGACAGACTGAAAAAGCTGTTATGAAGCAGATGAATGGAGATCATGAGGACAGTCTCCCCTGATATAAACCCAATGCTTTGTGGCTGAATATGAATAATGAATAATCCATGGTTTCACAGTGAGTGAGACTGCTGCCGAGCCGGGGCCTTATGCCCATTTCTCTCTGATCACTGCACTGTGAGCTGATTCTTTCTGCCACACCACAGGAACACTGCCAGCGTTTGAGGAGCTACTAATTACATTCAATATTCATCAAACCATTATTTCATGCAGTTTCAAGAGCAAAGTGCCCATTTCATGACCTGCTGCAAGAGCAACAGCCTGTTCATTCACTGTCTGCCTGTCAATGAGAAACCGACTAGGGGTGCGTCTCCAATGGCACCCTATTATTCCATTTATAGTGCACTACTTTTGAACAGGGTTTATTGGGCTCTGGTCAAAAGTAGTACACTATGTAGGGAATAGGATGCCATTTGGGATGTAGCCTCAGACTGTCAATCAGAAACAGACTAGCATCTGAAGTGAACTGCAGCAGCCAGGCAGATAGCCATCATTAGCATCTCTCTACACTTTCTCCAAACCCAGGCGGGGAGGAGAGTTCAAAAGGAGAAGTGTTTGATGCAGTTCCATGTGAGGCAGGAGCAGGGTGCTATTCGGAGGTCAGGACTGAATAATAAACTGAACCGTATCATTTCAATCTGACAGAATACACCAACGATACAGCTCATTACCAGCCAGTGCCAAACTTTCTCTAGGGATCCAAAATAACGGATGCTACAACTCTGACAGACTGGTTTAGATTGCATTAAGACCGGAGGTGATTCAAAGTTCCTCTCAGCTTATGGGAGTAGTTGACACTCTGTTTCTAGAATTAAAGAGAATTATAACTTGGTCTCCCCCTCTGCTAAGCTATGTTAGGACAGGGGAAAGTGATGGGTGGGATGGGTCACGCAGAGATTGCTAATAGGCAAAACGATGAACACATAAGCACATATACCTGTCCTCACAGAGCATGCTGGGAACAGGGTATGGTCCCTTGTTTAGATGTAGAGGACTTGTATCTATCAGGTGTGTGTGTGCTCACTAACAGCATGCCAGACAAACAACTGTGTCCAGTAAGTGCTGTGTGTGTGTGTGTGTGTGTGTGTGTGTGTGTGTGTGTGTGTGCGCGTGCCAACACAGTAGACATACCTGACGGCGAGGATGTGCATGGGCTGGGAGCGTCGGCGTCTCTGTTTGGGGGAGGTGGTGCTGTGCTGCAGCTCGCTGCTGGAGGTGTGGGTGTGGGGGGGCATGGGGGCGCTGCGGTGGTGGTCGCGGTGCACATGCACCTGGCCGTTGTGCTGCAGGAGGGGAACCGACTCAGACTGCACGCTGCTGCATGTGGAGTACAGGCTCTCGAACGAGGAGTTCATGTCATTCACCAGCGCCTCCAGGTCCACATCATCTTCTGTAGGGGGAGGAGGGAGAGAGAGACAGGAGAGAGAGAGAGTCTGTGTGAGTGATATTGAGAGAAACACAAAATTGTGTGTGTGTGTGTGTTATACCATATGCACATCCCAAAAATCTCTAGGGCACCAGGTTGACCTCTACTATTCACGTGCTTTATTCCTGCATGTCGGTTACATGTGTGAGAATCTACTTCTCTCAATACTCCATGCACACCTGTCATCACCAACCAGTCAGGCAGTGTAGGTGCACACACACAAAAACCCTAACATGACGTAGCTTAATCATCATCATCACCAACCAGTCAGGCAGTGTAGGTGCACACACACAAAAACCCTAACATGACGTAGCTTAATCATCATCATCACCAACCAGTCAGGCAGTGTAGGTGCACACACACAAAAACCCTAACATGACGTAGCTTAATCATCATCATCACCAACCAGTCAGGCAGTGTAGGGGCACACACACAAAAACCCTAACATGACGTAGCTTAATCATCATCATCACCAACCAGTCAGGCAGTGTAGGTGCACACACACAAAAACCCTAACATGACGTAGCTTAATCATCATCATCACCAACCAGTCAGGCAGTGTAGGTGCACACACACAAAAACCCTAACATGACAAAAAATCATCATCATCACCAACCAGTCAGGCAGTGTAGGTGCACACACACAAAAACCCTAACATGACGTAGCTTAATCATCATCATCACCAACCAGTCAGGCAGTGTAGGGGCACACACACAAAAACCCTAACATGACGTAGCTTAATCATCATCATCACCAACCAGTCAGGCAGTGTAGGTGCACACACACAAAAACCCTAACATGACGTAGCTTAATCATCATCATCACCAACCAGTCAGGCAGTGTAGGTGCACACACACAAAAACCCTAACATGACGTAGCTTAATCATCATCATCACCAACCAGTCAGGCAGTGTAGGTGCACACACACAAAAACCCTAACACGACGTAGCTTAATCATCATCATCACCAACCAGTCAGGCAGTGAACCTAATTCACCTGTTGAAACACTCCCTACGTTAACTACATGTTCATGTTATCAAGGCTCTCTATCTCTGGGGAAGACTAGAAAACAAGCCGAGACCTGTAGTCCCAACACTCCCATCCTTCAGCATAATCACTACTGGCCTCAGGGTAAGAGATCAAACCAGGCCATTGGTTAAGAGGCACAGAGGTCACTCCCAGTGAGTCAATGGTGGATGGAAGTTTTGACAGTTCAGAGTTATGTCCCAAATGGCACCCTATTCCCTATATAGTTCACAAGGTAAGGAATAGGGTGCCATTTGGGACGTTAGTTTCATTACTGTGGGGGAGTGTCTGCAGGGCATGTCATCTCCTAATAATCATTATCTCTGAGACAATGAACAGCCAGTAATAGAAAACTACTGATATATTCTCAAGTTTCCCCTTCTATTCACCATTGCTTTACTGCAGTTACCTATTTCACCACTAGATGCTGCTCAAACTCTACCGTGCAATTCAGGGCTTTGGATGTCCACTGTGGCAATTAGAATGTTCTGCACTGTATGCTATCGTTACCTGGCTGGGCCGGGGTAAGTAGAAAGACCAACGCAATTCTTCATTCATTTATTCTATGTTGTGGTTTTAATCAATCACTTTGAATGGTGAAATCTATAGCAAGTGCAACAGGGCACACCACATTTTCTAAATGTCGCACCATGTTATCGATTGATTTGCAAGCCTAAATAGTATACATTTTTGATCCAAATCTTAGAATTCCTTCAAAATGAACCATTGTACACATTTTCAAATGTAAAGCATGTAACTATAGCCTACAATTCAAACAAATAATGTGCCATTGAGAACAGTCCCCAGTATCTCCCAACAACCTATGCTGACCCAGTGATGCAGTTCCTACCCCGGCCCCCCTCATACAGAGCTGCACTTGACAGACAGGCAGACTAACCTATGCCTTTTGAGGAACCTTTCCTGAAAAGGTGTCCCCTAACCAGCTACATCACAGGTGCCTAATCTGTCAGTATTAATAGTCAGTGAGGTAAGCCCCTTCTCTACAAGATCCTGGAGAGTTAAAGACACACGTAGGCTACAGAAGTGTACTGTACAGTCTAAAATAGCTTTGTGTTAGGGGGAATAGTATTCATGTGTTTTCTAACAAGATAACATAAAGTTACTTATACCTAAGTAATCAGGCATGATGTCTACATGCCGTTACATGTGGGGGTGAAACTCTAGAAAGGAAGATCCAATCCGATCAAGATATTTGGGGGCATGGTTGGATAATACCCATACTAGGTTGTCAACAATAAGTTTATGGCCCAATTTATTAGCTAGAACCTGTGACAGGCAAACACACACACACACACAGACACAGACACACACCAACGTGGCAACAGTGCCAGGGTTTTGTCTTTGACACTGTGTTTAGAAAATTGAAAAATTGCACTAGTGGGGCTTGGCAGAAGTTTTAGGGACATAAACATCTTTATTTATGCCTGTCAAACAAGCAACAGACAGCAGGCCTGGCCCTACAATATTACTGCCGTAAATTACACACTCATAAATTCCACAGAGACAGGATGGGACAACAGGCAAAGACAAGAATGGAATTGGGAAGAAGCATATGGAGAACAAGGCTAGCAGAGCCAGGGATTGAAGGATAGGATGGGATGCGACGGGATGAGGATGAAGCATATGGACAACAAGGCTAGCAGAGCCAGGGATTGAAGGATAGGATGGGATGGGAAGCGAAGGATAGGATGGGATGAGGATGAAGCATATGGACAACAAGGCTAGCAGAGCCAGGGATTGAAGGATAGGATGGGATGCGACGGGATGAGGATGAAGCATATGGACAACAAGGCTAGCAGAGCCAGGGATTGAAGGATAGGATGGGAAGCGACGGGATGAGGATGAAGCATATGGACAACAAGGCTAGCAGAGCCAGGGATTGAAGGATAGGATGGGATGCGACGGGATGAGGATGAAGCATATGGACAACAAGGCTAGCAGAGCCAGGGATTGAAGGATAGGATGGGATGCGACGGGATAAGGATGAAGCATATGGACAACAAGGCTAGCAGAGCCAGGGATTGAAGGATAGGATGGGATGGATGAAGATATGGACAACAAGGCGAGCCAGGGATGAGGAAGAAGCATATGGACAACAAGGCTAGCAGAGCCAGGGATTGAAGGATAGGATGGGATGCGACGGGATGAGGATGAAGCATATGGACAACAAGGCTAGCAGAGCCAGGGATTGAAGGATAGGATGGGATGCGACGGGATGAGGATGAAGCATATGGACAACAAGGCTAGCAGAGCCAGGGATTGAAGGATAGGATGGGATGCGACGGGATGAGGATGAAGCATATGGACAACAAGGCTAGCAGAGCCAGGGATTGAAGGATAGGATGGGATGCGACGGGATGAGGAAGAAATATATGGACAACAAGGCTAGCAGAGCCAGGGATTGAAGGATAGGATGGGAAGCGACGGGATGAGGATGAAGCATATGGACAACAAGGCTAGCAGAGCCAGGGATTGAAGGATAGGATGGGATGCGACGGGATGAGGATGAAGCATATGGACAACAAGGCTAGCAGAGCCAGGGATTGAAGGATAGGATGGGAAGCGACGGGATGAGGATAAAGCATATGGACAACAAGGCTAGCAGAGCCAGGGATTGAAGGATAGGATGGGATGGGAAGCGACGGGATGAGGATGAAGCATATGGACAACAAGGCTAGCAGAGCCAGGGATTGAAGGATAGGATGGGATGCGACAGGATGAGGATGAAGCATATGGACAACAAGGCTAGCAGAGCCAGGGATTGAAGGATAGGATGGGATGCGACGGGATGAGGATGAAGCATATGGACAACAAGGCTAGCAGAGCCAGGGATTGAAGGATAGGATGGGATGCGACGGGATGAGGATGAAGCATATGGACAACAAGGCTAGCAGAGCCAGGGATTGAAGGATAGGATGGGATGGGAAGCGACGGGATGAGGATGAAGCATATGGACAACAAGGCTAGCAGAGCCAGGGATTGAAGGATAGGATGGGATGGGAAGCGACGGGATGAGGATGAAGCATATGGACAACAAGGCTAGCAGAGCCAGGGATTGAAGGATAGGATGGGATGCGACGGGATGAGGATGAAGCATATGGACAACAAGGCTAGCAGAGCCAGGGATTGAAGGATAGGATGGGATGGGAAGCGACGGGATGAGGATGAAGCATATGGACAACAAGGCTAGCAGAGCCAGGGATTGAAGGATAGGATGGGATGGGAAGCGACGGGATGAGGATGAAGCATATGGACAACAAGGCTAGCAGAGCCAGGGATTGAAGGATAGGATGGGATGGGAAGTGACGGGATGAGGAAGAAGCATATGGAGAACAAGGCTAGCAGAGCCAGGGATTGAAGGATAGGATGGGATGCGAAGGGATGAGGATGAAGCATATGGACAACAAGGCTAGCAGAGCCAGGGATTGAAGGATAGGATGGGATGGGAAGCGACGGGATGAGGAAGAAGCATATGGACAACAAGGCTAGCAGAGCCAGGGATTGAAGGATAGGATGGGATGCGACGGGATGAGGATGAAGCATATGGACAACAAGGCTAGCAGAGCCAGGGATTGAAGGATAGGATGGGATGCGACGGGATGAGGATGAAGCATATGGACAACAAGGCTAGCAGAGCCAGGGATTGAAGGATAGGATGGGATGCGACGGCATGAGGATGAAGCATATGGACAACAAGGCTAGCAGAGCCAGGGATTGAAGGATAGGATGGGATGCGACGGGATGAGGATGAAGCATATGGACAACAAGGCTAGCAGAGCCAGGGATTGAAGGATAGGATGGGATGCGACGGGATGAGGATGAAGCATATGGACAACAAGGCTAGCAGAGCCAGGGATTGAAGGATAGGATGGGAAGCGACGGGATGAGGATAAAGCATATGGACAACAAGGCTAGCAGAGCCAGGGATTGAAGGATAGGATGGGATGGGAAGCGACGGGATGAGGATGAAGCATATGGACAACAAGGCTAGCAGAGCCAGGGATTGAAGGATAGGATGGGATGCGACAGGATGAGGATGAAGCATATGGACAACAAGGCTAGCAGAGCCAGGGATTGAAGGATAGGATGGGATGCGACGGGATGAGGATGAAGCATATGGACAACAAGGCTAGCAGAGCCAGGGATTGAAGGATAGGATGGGATGCGACGGGATGAGGATGAAGCATATGGACAACAAGGCTAGCAGAGCCAGGGATTGAAGGATAGGATGGGATGGGAAGCGACGGGATGAGGATGAAGCATATGGACAACAAGGCTAGCAGAGCCAGGGATTGAAGGATAGGATGGGATGGGAAGCGACGGGATGAGGATGAAGCATATGGACAACAAGGCTAGCAGAGCCAGGGATTGAAGGATAGGATGGGATGCGACAGGATGAGGATGAAGCATATGGACAACAAGGCTAGCAGAGCCAGGGATTGAAGGATAGGATGGGATGGGAAGTGACGGGATGAGGAAGAAGCATATGGAGAACAAGGCTAGCAGAGCCAGGGATTGAAGGATAGGATGGGATGCGACGGGATGAGGATGAAGCATATGGACAACAAGGCTAGCAGAGCCAGGGATTGAAGGATAGGATGGGATGGGAAGCGACGGGATGAGGAAGAAGCATATGGACAACAAGGCTAGCAGAGCCAGGGATTGAAGGATAGGATGGGATGCGACGGGATGAGGATGAAGCATATGGACAACAAGGCTAGCAGAGCCAGGGATTGAAGGATAGGATGGGATGCGACGGGATGAGGATGAAGCATATGGACAACAAGGCTAGCAGAGCCAGGGATTGAAGGATAGGATGGGATGCGACGGGATGAGGATGAAGCATATGGACAACAAGGCTAGCAGAGCCAGGGATTGAAGGATAGGATGGGATGGGAAGCGACGGGATGAGGATGAAGCATATGGACAACAAGGCTAGCAGAGCCAGGGATTGAAGGATAGGATGGGATGGGAAGCGACGGGATGAAGCATATGGACAACAAGGCTAGCAGAGCCAGGGATTGAAGGATAGGATGGGATGCGACGGGATGAGGATGAAGCATATGGACAACAAGGCTAGCAGAGCCAGGGATTGAAGGATAGGATGGGAAGCGACGGGATGAGGATGAAGCATATGGACAACAAGGCTAGCAGAGCCAGGGATTGAAGGATAGGATGGGATGCGACGGGATGAGGATGAAGCATATGGACAACAAGGCTAGCAGAGCCAGGGATTGAAGGATAGGATGGGATGGGAAGCGACGGGATGAGGAAGAAGCATATGGACAACAAGGCTAGCAGAGCCAGGGATTGAAGGATAGGATGGGATGCGACGGGATGAGGATGAAGCATATGGACAACAAGGCTAGCAGAGCCAGGGATTGAAGGATAGGATGGGATGCGACGGGATGAAGCATATGGACAACAAGGCTAGCAGAGCCAGGGATTGAAGGATAGGATGGGATGCGACGGCATGAGGATGAAGCATATGGACAACAAGGCTAGCAGAGCCAGGGATTGAAGGATAGGATGGGATGCGACGGGATGAGGATGAAGCATACGGACAACAAAGCTACCTTTAAGAGACTTTGGGTCGTTGAGAAGTGCTGTATAAGTCCCATGTAATATTATTATTAACAAGACAAGCACAGCCAGTGACAGGATGGCTGAATGAAGCACGAGGACACAAGCATAGACAGGGATGGGAAGGAATGGAACGGGATGCTCGGTTTCAGGAACAGCAGAGGCTAGTGTGGCACAAGGCTAATAGAAGTCTGTCTGGAATAGAGCCACGGTCAGGAGTAGAAAGTCTGGTCCATCAGAAGGTAGATGCAGGGTCAGGGGAGCACTTTGAAGGTTTAGACACTTAGGCAATAAGGCACGAGGGGGTGTGGTATATGGCCAATATACCATGCCTAAGGGATGTTCTTAGCACGACGAGTGCCCGGATACTGCCCTTAGCCGTGGTACATGAGCCATATACCACAAACCTCTGAGATGCCTTATTGCTATTATAAACTGGTTACCTATGTGATTAGAGTAGTAAAAATACATGTTTTGCCATTCCCGTGGTATGCGGTCTGATATACCACAGCTGTCAGCCAATCAGCATTCAGGGCTCGAACCACGCAGTTTATAATATCTAATAATAACGTCCATTACTGTCTGTTGTAAGGCACAGGCTCATGTCTCAAATGATGCATCTTTTTTACATTTCAAGTAGTCCCTGAATTAGGCTAGAGAGAGACTGGACTCTCTAAATGATGTTGTGACCACAATTACATCTGGCCTTGCATGTGAGATCTAGCAGGAAAAGGAATTCTAGTAGTAGTTATAGAACTCCCTCCAGTGCCAGTGGCTAACACTAACCTGACATCCCCATGCAACATTGTCTCACTGGTCTAGAGATCCGTCTCATGCAGAGGCAAGGAGAAAGAGAGAGAGGGGGCTGTTCAATAACCTTAAATGGCTGTCACACAACCTGAACGCTGAATACCTTATTAAGAGCAGTCATCTCACTCTCTGATTAAATCAATCGGCAGAATTGACATGTTGGACTGAGAACATCTCGTTCAGGTTTCAGGCTTATTTCGATATGGCTGAATAATACATTAGAATATAATAGCCTCTTAGAAAAAAATATATTAACTATTAAAACCAAGACTTAAAAATGACAGATATTGGCATAAGATGGGGAGGGAATGTTGGAACGTAACTAACAAAATTACAGTTAACAAATATGTATGCTTAATCCAGTATAAACTAAAGTATAGAATTTATTATACAAGAGACAACATTCCTAAATTCTACAGCACAATGGCAGAGTCATGTCTTAAGTGTAAAACTAATAATTGCTCAATAATCCATCCCTTCTGGGAATGCTATAAATTCATAAAGTTATGGGTGGAGTTAGAAAGTTGTCTGTCAGATGTATTACAGTGTACTTGAATCCGTCTGTCGGTATATTTCAAGACATGGCATATGAGGGTGCAGAGAGATACAAGATGGGTTGGAGAATACTTTTCTCGTCAATCGTCTTGAAAAAAAACACATACTTAAAAACTGGAAATCAACCAATCGTCAATCGTTAACACAATGGAAAGGTGCAGTCTGAGGCCATGTGGCGGAGAGTTATGTGGGCTCTGGAGATGGGGTGTGCTGTCGTTTGTATGAGTATGTTTTGTATTGTCAAAAGAAATCATCTAAACTTACAAAAAATAATATTTTTTTTGCTGCGCTTGACTGATGTTGCCTAGCACAATGGATCCAAGACAATAGTCCCAAAAGTGCAAACACTGCCCATCCAGACAGGCTTAATCAAACGCTCAAAGTATATATATATATTTTTTTCTCCTTTATTTAACTAGGCATGTCAGTTAAGAACAAATTCTTATTTTCAATGACGGCCTAGGAACAGTGGGTTAACTGCCTGTTCAGGGGGAGAATGACAGATTTGTACCGTGTCAGCTCGGGAGTTTGAACTTGCAACCTTCCAGTTACTAGTCCAACGCTCTAACCACTAGGTTACCCTAGTGGCTAACAAATACTAATTGAACACACATCATACTCCTACTACTACACATATGCTCAGACAGTCTAGAAGAGCGTCCATCCAACTGTAAGTCTGACAGCCTCTCACTGTCTCTCAGTGTTTAAACATCAGTCACAGACAATAACCTGAATAGGGGTCTGTCTGTCTTATTCAGGGCTGACAGCCTCTCACTGTCTCTCAGTGTTTAAACATCAGTCACAGACAATAACCTGAATAGGGGTCTGTCTGTCTTATTCAGGGTCTGACAGCCTCTCACTGTCTCTCAGTGTTTAAACATCAGTCACAGACAATAACCTGAATAGGGGTCTGTCTGTCTTATTCAGGGTCTGACAGCCTCTCACTGTCTCTCAGTGTTTAAACATCAGTCACAGACAATAACCTGAATAGGGGTCTGTCTGTCTTATTCAGGGCTGACAGCCTCTCACTGTCTCAGTGTTTAAACATCAGTCACAGACAATAACCTGAATAGGGGTCTGTCTGTCTTATTCAGGGTCTGACAGCCTCTCACTGTCTCTCAGTGTTTAAACATCAGTCACAGACAATAACCTGAATAGGGGTCTGTCTGTCTTATTCAGGGCCTGACAGCCTCTCACTGTCTAGTGTTTAAACATCAGTCACAGACAATAACCTGAATAGGGGTCTGTCTGTCTTATTCAGGGCCTGACAGCCTCTCACTGTCTCTCAGTGTTTAAACATCAGTCACAGACAATAACCTGAATAGGGGTCTGTCTGTCTTATTCAGGGCCTGACAGCCTCTCACTGTCTCTCAGTGTTTAAACATCAGTCACAGACAATAACCTGAATAGGGGTCTGTCTGTCTTATTCAGGGCTGACAGCCTCTCACTGTCTCTCAGTGTTTAAACATCAGTCACAGACAATAACCTGAATAGGGGTCTGTCTGTCTTATTCAGGGCCTGACAGCCTCTCACTGTCTCTCAGTGTTTAAACATCAGTCACAGACAATAACCTGAATAGGGGTCTGTCTGTCTTATTCAGGGCCTGACAGCCTCTCACTGTCTCTCAGTGTTTAAACATCAGTCACAGACAATAACCTGAATAGGGGTCTGTCTGTCTTATTCAGGGCCTGACAGCCTCTCACTGTCTCTCAGTGTTTAAACATCAGTCACAGACAATAACCTGAATAGGGGTCTGTCTGTCTTATTCAGGGTCTGACAGCCTCTCACTGTCTCTCAGTGTTTAAACATCAGTCACAGACAATAACCTGAATAGGGGTCTGTCTGTCTTATTCAGGGTCTGACAGCCTCTCACTGTCTCTCAGTGTTTAAACATCAGTCACAGACAATAACCTGAATAGGGGTCTGTCTGTCTTATTCAGGGCCTGACAGCCTCTCACTGTCTCTCAGTGTTTAAACATCAGTCACAGACAATAACCTGAATAGGGGTCTGTCTGTCTTATTCAGGGTCTGACAGCCTCTCACTGTCTCTCAGTGTTTAAACATCAGTCACAGACAATAACCTGAATAGGGGTCTGTCTGTCTTATTCAGGGCCTGTCCTGTTTGGATTCCCTATATAGAACACGACTTTTGACCAGGGACCATAGGGCTCTGGTCAAAAGCAGAGCACTACATTGGAAATAGGGTGCATTACCTAGGCAATAGGGTGCCAGTTGGGACACACACTTTGTCAGTAGTGTAGGGGCCAAGCCAGGGCTGGCGGTGGCGTGGCGGTTAGCATAAAGCCCTCCACCGCGACAGAATCGTTCCCCCTGCTCTCTCTCAGCATTCCAGCCCGTCTGCTTCAACAGCCAAAGCTTCCCTTTTCACTGTCTATTATTAACTTGCAAAAGGGAAAAGGATGGCAAGCCCTGGTGATGACTCCATAAAAGCTGTTTGGGATGTTTCCGATGCTTAGCAGACCATTATATGGACCAAATTCCATATGGTTTATCTTTACAACCACTCAGTAATGTATGTATTCATTCTAATCTTCCTATCTGAATTAATTATGAGTGGCGGCGTCTCAACCAAACCCCCCCCGCCCTTTCCCAATGTACTGGTGCTACACACACACACACACACACACACACACACACACACACACCTACTAAACCAAAGGAAAGTTTTTGCCTTGCTCTTATCAGTTCGGGATAACAAATCAAAAAGTACTTTAGTAAAAGTGATGTGTTGACAACGTAGCCCAGTCCCTCTAACCAGCCACTGTCAATTAGCATTCAAATGTGTAGAAAACAAAGAGGAGCTGGCATGGCTGGGGAGGGTGGTAGTCAGGAAATGGCACAGCGTCCTTGGGATATGTCGAGGAGACCGGACAATAGGAAGACAACACAGGGAAAATGGCACAGCGTCCTTGGGATGTGATGAGGAGACCGGACAATAGGAAGACAACACAGGGGAAAATGGCACAGCGTCCTTGGGATGTGATGAGGAGACCGGACAATAGGAAGACAACACAGGGAAAAATGGCAATAGGAAGACAACACAGGGGAAAATGGCACAGCGTCCTTGGGATGTGATGAGGAGACCGGACAATAGGAAGACAACACAGGGGAAAAATGGGATGTGATGAGGAGACCAACACAGGGGAAATGTCCCACGTGAAAGGAATCAGTCGACCCATTCTTTCACGGTTCACACAGATACAGTCTTAACTGTACAGCGTGGTTCTACAGTGACTAGGACAATACGGCGCGCCAGTAAACACCCACTGAGGACAGGAGGGGAGGAGAAAAAGCAAAGCAAAAATCAAAGCCCAATCAGAATGAGCAGAAGTCTGTTCTTGGGAAACACTTAATCAGTTTAAATCAGCATATTTCCTTTACATCAGCTACCATAATCTCAAAAGAACCACCCTCCTCACCACTAAAACCACGTCTTTCGCCTGAGGAATGCGTGATTGGATATTGCCTGTTCCAAAACCTGAGCACCGACCTGAGCATCAGAACAAATTCTTATTTACAATAACAGCCTCCTGGGGAACAGTGGGTTGCCTTGTTCAGGGGCAGAATGACCTATTTTTACCGTGTCAGCTCAGGGATTCGATCCGGCAACCTTTCAGTTACTATCCCAACGCTCTAACCACTAGGCTACCTGCCGCCCCAAAGGAATACCTTTGGGAATAGGACTTACATTTTGATACTTGAAATACAAGTTAACTTCTCATCTAGAAAGGTGTATTATTGGAGTGCATTGGTACCATTGATAGGATTTATTACCTAGCAACTGTGTCTGTCTGGGTTTAGGGCTGGGGAAGGCAACCCACACTGCCATCAGGCTTGTTTGTCCCAAATGGCACCCTATGGCCCATAGGGCTCTGGTCAAAAGTAGTACACTATATAGGGAAGAGGGTGCCATTTTGAGTACAGCCCTATGCTTCAGTCCTATTGTTCAGCCCTATGCTTCAGCCTAGGGTTGCAAAGGGAGGGTATATTACTGAAAACGTTCTAAGCTTACCAGTAAACTACCAGAATGTTGGTATCTTTCCAAGATTTTATGTAATCTATCACAAGACATCTAGTGGCTGTTTGGGTACTTCAGATTATCACAGGTGTCTAATTATCTCTCTCCCCTTTAACATTATTCACTAAGTTGATGTTGTTAATGCCTCATAGAAGTGAGAGAAAGAAATCAAAATGAAATGTTTTGGTGGTAGGGGGTGGGACCTGGAGAAGAATGCCCTGCCCTGCCAGGCCTAGCCCAACCCCTCCCTGGGCCTGCCGTGTCTGGATCCCAACAACCCTGCGGATGAGGGGCCCCTGAGATTCAGCCTCAGCCTATAGCTATGTATGTCCTCCAGATTCAGTCCCAAATGGCTCCCTATTCCCTTAATAGTGCACTACTTTTAAACCAGAGCCCTATGAGCCCTATAGTGCATTACATAGGGAATGGGGTGCCATTTGGGACGTAACCCCAGCCTCTTCCACTCCACCATGACTTATAATTGAAGGCTGTATTATAACTCTCCACACTTCTCCCAAAGTGTGAACTTCCCCGTCATGGATTTAAAAGCATTGCATTGGTGTAAAGATTGGCTGGAGAGAGAGTGCCCACCATTGTTCAATCCGTGACAGGGAGTGGGGAGTGAGTAAGTGGGTGGAGAATGAGGATGAGATCCTGCTGCTCACAAACAACCTAGCCAGGGGAGCAGCAGCAGAGTCTGCGTCCCAAATTTCACCCTATACTCATAGTGCACTACTTTAGACCAACGGCCACAAGTCACCTTTGACCAGAGCAGTGCCCATAAGGCTCCGGTCAAAAGTAGGGCACTAAATAGGAAATAGGGTGCCATTTGGGATGCACAGTGTAGTTTTTATCTGATCTCTCCTGCTAATCTCTCTCCCACCTGCCCAGCCCCTCTCATGGGAATGTATGGGAGAGAGAGGAACCAATCTTTTTGAAGAAAGGGTAGCATCCCATGGGGTTTCTTTAAGAATGGAGCCCAAACACATTATTCACAGCATACCACAGTCCTGTATGACAAAGATCTCGTATTAACCCTTCAGCGACCAGACCGCACCTGGCCTTCAGTGTAGCCTAGGTATGAACATATTCAATTTAAGTCAATAGTTAAAGCAACAACAATGAACTAAAGGCAGACTGCAAGGCTGTGAATACTAGACTACTACTGCACCAGTAAATAGGACTTTATGGCAAAACTACCACACAAGAGACTTAAAACCTTTAGTCCCATTAACAGCCCAACACAACACCATGATACCCACACACAGTACAACATCCAAATAATCTTTCACCTCCTGTCGGACTAGTACTAATTCTCACTACTGACATACTTAATTATCTGAAAAATGATAATCTGCAACAGGATTTAGCCATGTCAACAAACTACACCTTGACATCAATACATTTCTTAATACAACAATGTTATAACATCTTATAAGAACATGTCACAACATACCCGGGTCAGTTTGTACAGTACATTTGTGTGTGTTGACAAATATCAGTCCTTTTAAAAGCAAACCTATAATAAACTGCTTCAATCCGTCTCATTCCTAAAATATCAAATTATTCAGGGTTCCGTTCCAACAAAAGACTTGTTATTTCTGCCTAAAAGCACCAATGAGGTTTATGACAAACACACAAAGTAGGTCTTAGCCCTCGGCTCTATTCAAATCCTATAAGCACAAGTGTGGGTTTTGGGGAAAAGGAGGTCAGAATTTCACAGAGGATTATAGCACTACAACAATGTCATACCAGCAGAAATATGTATGTCTGTCATAAACATTGTGCTATGGATTTAGGGATGAGCGTGAGTAATTGAGTACTCAAATACTCGAACGGTTGTCAAAACTTGGTCGTTGAGCCGAGGCAAAAGAAAATAGAATACTGTGTGGCGACAAAGTGTTGGGCACATCGCTCTCCAACCACGCTCTTCCGACAATTTGTGCTATGTCATTGATTTCATGGTGTGAATTGTTTGTCAATGATTATGAATTCCCTGCTATATATCAAAAGTATAACCAGTAGTAAATATAGGCTAACGTTAATCATTGCAGATTTATTTATTTTTGCCCGCGCTACATCAGTCTGCTCACACAGGACTAATAAAGGCCCAGCATTACGTTTGTGAAGAAAGAAAAAGAAAATGATATCGTTTTTTAAAATTCAGATCTTTCAGTGGGTGCTGCAGCACCTTCAGCACTCCTACTTTCCACAGCCAGGGAAGTCTGTCTGGTTTCTCCATCTTGTCACTATTGTGTGAACGCGCACGCTTGAGTGTTGGCTATACCTGGCCTGAGCGCCAGGATAGGCATCGGCGATAGAGTTCATAAATCTGCATTTTCAAAATGCAGACCATCAAAAAAAGCTGTGTTTTATGTTGAAAGTCCTTGTTTTTTCAAATTCAATAGTGTCAGGGGTGTGCAACTATATTTTTACTTCACAGAAATACCATCAGTGCAACACATTATTCAGAAAATAGCTTAATTTTCATCAGAGTGTAAAGTTATTTGTTTAGCAGCTACACAAGTGTCACACCCTGACCTTAGAGAACCATTTTATTTCTCTATTTGGTTAGGTCAGGGTGTGATGTGGGGTGGGGTGGGCATTCTATGTTTTGCATTTCTGTGTGTTTGGCCGAGTGTGGTTCCCAATCAGAGGCAGCTGTCTATCGTTGTCTCTGATTGGGAATCATACTTAGGCAACCTGTTTTGCCACCTTAGTTGTGGGTAGTTGTCTGTGTTTAGTGGCCTATATAGCCCTAGTCAGCTGCACGGTCGTTTTTGGTGTTTCTTGTTTTGTTGGCGACATTCTTAATAAAGGATAATGAACGCTCAACACACTGCACCTTGGTCCGGTCATTTCCCTGACGACGTTCGTGACAACAAATAAATGAGCTTACAATGAAAAATCTATTTTTTTACAAAAACTATGCATGGCCGTCATACTGTATTTCTAATGTTTACCCTTAGAAATGTAGCCAGCCAATTCCTAATCTAATGTTTTGCTTGAAGTTAATCTTGCATTTTACCAGATGAAAGGAGGCTACACCAAGAAAAGTACAGGAGAAAAAGTAACTACACATCTGTCAGAGCGCTGTCTGCTGATAGAATCCCAGTTAGTGAATTGTCATCTGAGTGGAGAAGCACAACTGAAGCACAAAATTTGTCTGATGCTGAGCAGAAATTACAATAATAAACATCTTAAATCTGCATTTAGAAAATGAAGCAAGACATTTCTTATGCGTTTTATCCTTTTTTCTTTTGCATGAAAAACTGGGGGACAAGCAGCAGCAGCAGCAGCAGCAGCAGCAGCAATCTTCCATCAAATATTTTGCCCCTGCAAAGTGCAGCTTGGACACACCGACTCATTCAAGGGTTTTTCTTTATTTTTTAAACTATTTTCTACATTGTAGAATAATAGTTAAGGCATCAAAACTATGAAATAACACAAATGGAATCATGTAGTAACCAAAAAAGTGTTTTTTATATTTGAGATTCGTCAAAGTAGCCACCCTTTGCCTTGATGACACCTTTGCATACTCTTGGCATTCTCTCAACCAGCTTCATGAGGTAGTCACCTGGAATGCATTTAAATTAACAGGTGTGCTTAGTTAAACATGTATTTGTGGAATTTCTTTCCATCTTAATGCGTTTGAGCCAATCAGTTGTGTTGTGACAAGGTATGGGTGGTATACAGAAGATAGCCCTATTTGGTAAAAGACCAAGTACATATTATTTGCAAGAACAGCTCAAATAAGCAAAGAGAAATGACTGTCCATCATTACTTTAAGACATGAAGGTCAGTCAATACGAAAAACTTCAAGAACTTTTAAAGTTTCTTCAAGTGCAGTCGTAAAAACCATCAAGCGCTATGATGAAACTGGCTCTCATGAGGACAATCACATGAAAGGAAGACCCAGAGTTACATCTGCTGCAGAGGATAAGTTCATTAGAGTTACCAGCCTCAGAAATTGCAGCCCAAATAAATACTTCAGAGTTCAAGTAACAGACACATCCCAACATCAACTGTTCAGAGGAGACTATGTGAATCAGGCCTTCATAGTCAAATTGCTGCAAAAAAACAACTACTAAAGTACACCAATAATAAGAAGAAACTTGCTTGGACCAAGAAACACGAGCAATGGACATTAGACCAGTGGAAATCTGTCCATTGGTCTGATGAGTCCAAATTTAAGAGTTTTGGTTCCAACCGCGGTGTCTTTGTGAGACGCAGAGTAGGTGAACGGATTATCTCTGCATGTGTGGTTCCCACCGTGAAGCATGGAGGAGGTGTGATGATGCTTTGCTGGTGACACTGTCTGTGATCCCATCTGGTTTGCGCTTGTGGGACTATCATTTGTTTTTCAACTGGACAACGACCCAACACACCTCCAGGCTGTGTAAGGTCTATTTGATCAAGAAGGAGAGTGATGGAGTGCTGCCTCAGATGACCTGGCCTCCACAAATCACCCAACATCAAACCAATTGAGATGGTTTGGTATGAGTTGGACCGCAGAGTGAAGGAAAAGCAGCCAACAAGTGCTCAGCATATGTGGGAACTCCTTCAAGACTATTGGAAAAGCATTCCAGGTGAAGCTGGTTAAGAATTCCAAGAGTGTGCAAAACTGTCATCAAGGCAAAAGGTGGCTACTTTGAAGAATCTAAAATCTGGTTACTACATTATTCCATATTTGTTATTTTATAGTTTTGATGTTTTCACTATTATTCTACAATGTAGAAAATAGTAAAAATAACAAAAAAACCTTTGAATGAGTAGGTGTGTCCAAACGTTTGACTTGTACTGTATAAGGGGCAATTTAGCAATTACAACTTGTTATCTGTAATGGTTATGATGAATTAGGAACTTGTTGCTCGCTGTTGGCATATATTTTCCAGAGTGCGCCTTGTGTACTAAAAATATTATTTTTCATTTGAGAACAGTAAAAAAAAAAAGTCTAAAAAAAAGTCAAATGCCCATTCCTATATGGATATCAGACAATGTGTTATCAAAAGGGTCTATATTAATAATATTGACCAATGTTGAAATGTACAGTTTCAATAGTCTAAACAATGAACAGTTGCCTTTCAAGTATACAAATGGTTATCAATAAATTCCTTGATTGATTCATTCATTCTCTCAATCTGATCTTGATATTATGGAGGGAGGGAGGTCTTTGCACATATTACAATTTTGGGGGCAAATATTTTTTGCAAAGCATTCTTTTTACCCTAACTCTCATATTATTATAGATAATTTGTAATGGAATCACTGAAAATTATTTGATCTGTCTCCCCATTCATAAATTCCAGTGCAGTGCTCACCCTTGACAGTGAAAAAAATGACAATGTAATTTCTGCTCCATTTATTTCCATGACAGCACCAAGCTTTCTCATACACTACCAGAGAGTTCAAAAACCTTCGAGCTTTACCTCCCATGCTGGGGCAATAGTGTGCGTAAATCTCATGCTCCGATTATCACAGATGGAATTTGTATAGCACAATTAGATTGAAAGCTTAATTATAATGGCACCCCATGTCTTTACAAATCACTCTTTGAACTGCTGAAATGTTTACAGCGGAAGAGCCCCAGAATATACATCCTAATCTGAACTTAATGAGCGACGGAGCCCTCTGCCATAAAACGCCTCAACAGTAACCCCCCACCCATATCAAAGTGTGCATGCATGCACTGAAAAGACACACACACACACACAATCTACAACTGTAGATTAAAGCAGAATACAGAAAATGAGATTGCAAATCTCGGATCTGGGAATTAACAATGTGATAAGGATCTTTTGAAGCTGCAATTCCAATACAAATAGGTCGCATTTCCGAACATAATCTTGTTAGTGATGTTAGTATTCTCAGAGCAAAAAACTGTGATCGTTATTATTATACTTTTATTTTTTAACAGTTGTCTTTGTTTTCAATTATGCAGCCTCAAATATGTTGCACCCTAGTTCTGGACCATCAATACTTACACCATATAATTAGTCTACATCTGTCAAATCATTTGAGCAGAGACACAATAATCTAATGAATATTTCCATGCCGATTTCTAAGTACTGACATTCTTAGAACACCAACCTTGATGGTTAGGGGGGTTCCGATTGGTTGACTTCTGGAAACTCGGCCCAATTAGATCTGCTGGTCTGTGATTGGAGGCTCGGTCTACATTGTCCTGCTGAGAAAAAAGCCAACAGAGCAGTCATGCCAAAAGAGTTTATTCACAACTTCAGCATCACATCAGAACACTGGGTTTGTCTTTGTCTATCTAGTCTAACATGACAACATCATCTCTCCTCTTTCAAGCATGTATGCTTTGAATGCTTGTGAAAACCAATGAGAAAATTGCTGCGTGTCAAGCATCTCAAATAGAACCTTGTTCTATTTCAGCGGTCGGCAACGCAGACACTCGTTGATGTGCATGGATAAAATGAGTGCATAACACGTTCATTTATATTGCAACGCTTGCGCACGAAGCACGGCCGGTCTGGTTTCCCTGTTAGTCCACAGCAGAAGCTTTTTAGTCTTTAGGGCCGTTCAGTAGAACGGTGTCCAAAGGAGATAGTACAGGTGTGAAAAGCGAAAAGCCAATGTCCAGAGTTCTCCCCCGTGTTTATGCTAGTTGTTCGGTAGATAGGCTAGATGTTTTCTTTAAAGCAACTTTGCTTTGTTCTGCCTCAGATGTTGACCTAAACAGCAAGTAGCAGAGAACTTGATACGATTACAGGGCTTCTCACAGAAACACATACTTCCAGAGAACACCGTGTCTTCTTGGACAAAAACATTAAATAAATAAATCACTACAAAACAAGTGTGGGTTATCCATAATGTCATCACTGATTGGAGCACTCACAGTGTGCCGCGGGAACAGAATGTACTGTGGTGGACTTCTGTGTTTGGCTTGCTAGGGTGCTCCCACACTCACACACACGCGCATGTCAAGACCAAGACCTCTTTTGATACGGCAGAAAGGCAGTAGCTGTTATAATGCCTCGGTGAGAGAGGTAATATGATTTGTGAAATGGTTTTGTTGTGAAATTGAAGAGGCTCGAACATTCTTTCGTAATTTTGAACACTGGTTTTCATGATCGATCCTTGATTAGTATGATTCACAACTTGAAGGAGCCCACTTCAACAAATAAACTCTACACAAAGCTTAGTTAGGCCTCTGGCCTATTATAACAAAACCCGTAATAATAACCCTTCGAACCCAAACCGGTTTTAATACGATCTAAATCAACTCACTGAGAAAAAGTAGCAGCAGTATAGTGGTGGCCTTCTCCAGTCTCGTCCTCCTGACTCCAAACTAACCCCAGTGCAAAGTGTCTGGACATGGTCGACACCACCAGACTAGACAGGGCTAAAAAGGTCCAGCTACCAGAGTGTGACTGATCCCACCCACCCAGCCCAGCCCCGACCGACTCCCACCCCCAAATGGCTGCAGCCAGTGACATCCTTGCTGGGAAGGGGCCAACCATGTATGCCAGTCACAGCGAGCCCAGGGTTCAGCTCCAGTGAGCCCCCCACCACAGCACCAGACGCACCACACCCGAAGCCTCCAGGGAAATGAGCAGACCTTAAAAACATGGGTTTGTCTGGACTGTCAACAAAAAAGCCCAACGATCACACATCCTTTGACACCCCCTTGACAATTGACTGAATGTTAACCTTTTAACATTTGGGAGCCCGAAAAATAGTACTTTGTTTTTGCATAATTCTCAGCCATGTTTAGAGGGGTGGTATGCGCACACCCATGAACAAAACGTTACCTAGGTGCTGCATCCGAGAGGACAACGTAGAACAAAAAAGTAAATCTGCACGCTGGAATAACTCTCCCAAAGTTTTTAATAGGACTAGGACAATGTTTTGTTGGCTTCCACAGGATAATTCTTCTCAGCCATGCCAAGTCTTCCAACAGTAGTACTACTCTATATTAAAATGGGGTTGGAAACAAGCACCTGCTCAATTCAGACACTTTGAGAAGAAGCTATTGACCTAACCAATATATGTTGGGTTTAGATCAGTAAATAAAGTACAACTACAACACTGTGATTTAGTGATGCTATCTCAAAACATGGCCACCTACATTCTACACCATAGAAATATAATTAATAGAAGAATTCAAATTTTTCTATGATCTATTCTGCCACAAATCGTAGGCTAGGGTTAGTTGGTAGAGAGGGGTCATAGTAAAGTTGGGGTCAGGTTTATAAAAAGGGACAGATATAAGGCAGACCAGGACTAAGGTTGGGGCCAAGACAAGGTCAGGGTTAAGGGTTTAGAACAGGGACAGTGGTAAGGTTGGGGCCAAGACAAGGTCAGGGTTAAGGGTTTAGAACAGGGACAGTGGTAAGGTTGGGGCCAAGACAAGGTCAGGGTTAAGGGTTTAGAACAGGGACAGTGGTAAGGTTGGGGCCAAGACAAGGTCAGGGTTAAGGGTTTAGAACAGGGACAGTGGTAAGGTTGGGGCCAAGACAAGGTCAGGGTTAAGGGTTTAGAACAGGGACAGTGGTAAGGTTGGGGCCAAGACAAGGTCAGGGTTAAGGGTTTAGAACAGGGACAGTGGTAAGGTTGGGGCCAAGACAAGGTCAGGGTTAAGGGTTTAGAACAGGGACAGTGGTAAGGTTGGGGCCAAGACAAGGTCAGGGTTAAGGGTTTAGAACAGGGACAGTGGTAAGGTTGGGTGTTTGAACAAGGTCAAGCCAAGGCCAATATTAGGTTTGTGGTGTTGAAAGGGGAGTGTCTGACAGAATAATCACACATGGGTCCTTCATGGGGCTTTGCTAAGAAGAAGCACTATGCTTTGGGATATGTTGATAAGTGCAGGGGTCAGACGTTTACATACACTCAATTAGTATTTGGTAGCATTGCCTTTAAATTGTTTAACTTGGGTCAAACGTTTTGGGTAGCCTTCCACAAGTTTCCCACAATAAGTTTGGTGAATTTTGGCCCATTCCTCCTGACAGAGCTGGTGTAACTGAATCAAGTTTGTAGGCTTCCTTTTTCAGTTCTGCCCACAAATTTTCCATGGGATTGAGGTCAGGGCTTTGTGATGGCAACTCCAATACCTTGACTTTGTTGTCCTTATGCCATTTTGCCAGAACTTTGGAAGTATGCTTGGGGTCATTGTTCATTTGGAAGATCCATTTGCAACCAAGCTTTATCTTCCTGACTGATGTCTTGAGATGTTGCTTCAATGTATCCACATAATTTTCCTGCCTCACGATGCCATCTATTTTGTGAAGTGCACCAGTCCCTCCTGCAGCAAAGCACCCACACAACATGATGCTGCCACCCCTGTGCTTCACGGCTGGGATGGTGTTCTTTGGCTTGCAAGCCTCCCACTTTTTTTCCAAACATAACGATGGTCATTATGGCCAAACAGTTCTATTTTTGTTTCATCAGACCAGAGCGAGCACATTTCTCCAAAAAGTGCGATCTTTGTCCCCATGTGCTGTTGCAAACCGTAGTCTGGCTTTTTTATGGCGGTTTTGGAGCAGTGGCTTCTTCCTTGCTGAGCGGCCTTTCAGGTTATGTCGATATAGGACTCGTTTTACTGTGGATATAGATACTTTTGTACTTCCCTCAGCATCTCCACAAGGTCCTTTGCTGTTGTTCTGGGATTGATTTTCACTTTTCACACCAAAGTACGTTTATCTCTAGGAGACAGAACGCGTCTCATCCCTGAGAGCTATGACGGCTGCGTGGTCCCATGGTGTTTATACTTGCGTACTATTGTTTGTACAGATGAACGTGGTACCTTCAGGCATTTGGAAATTGCCCTCAAGGATGAACCAGACTTGTGGAGGTCTACAATTATTTCTCTGAGATCTTGGCTTATTTCTTTTGATTTTCCCATGATTTCAAGCAAAGAGGCACTGAGTTTGAAGGTAGGCATTGAAATACATCCACAGGTACACCTACAGTTGACTCAAATTATGTAAATTAGCCTATCAGAAGCTTATAAAGCAATGACATAATTTTGGGGAATTTTCCAAGCTGTTTCAAGGCAGAGTCAACTTAGAGTATGTAAACTTCTGACCCACTGGGATTATGATACAGTGATAAATAACTGAAACAATCTGTCTGTAAACAATTGTTGGAAAAATTACTTGTGTCATACACAATGTAGATGTCCTAACCAACTTGCCAAAACTATAGTTTGTTAACAAGAAATTTGTGGAGTGGTTGAAAAACAAGCTTTAATGACTCCAACCTAAGTGTATGTAAACATCCGACTAATTATTAAGAAGATCAAGAGCTCTCTTTGGAGGCACACAGAGTGAGAAGATGAGAATGAGAGTAGGTGTGACCTATCATTTGTTTCCACAGTAATGGGTGGATATAGAATAGCCGTCATTCCTGTATTGCTATCGTCCAGCACGAACACACCCAGTACACCCACTACAGTATAAAATAAACACAGCCCCTTTCCACATGCAGGGCTACCTCACTAAACAAGTCGGGGCCTATTCATGTTTAGGCCTAGGTTCTACTCTGGTAGGCGTATTCATAATACTCAACACTGGTTCGCAATAACGGATGTTGTGGTTTTGCATAGCGCATTACTAACTTTCATGAGGCATTTCCTAAATGTTAGCCCTCTATAAAAGTAGCATAATCCTCACACTAAGGATCATTTAAATGCTACCTCACATTCCAGAAAAGGTCACAATTTCTCCCACCTTGAACTTCCATTGGTCATGCTATTACGTTCAAAAGTCACATTGTTTAACTCTCCTGAATAATAACAATACGTGGTCCAATTGTCATAGAGTTACATTTCATTGCATGCTAACTTAAATACAAGTGCATGGATGTATTGTGGACTAGAGGCTAGGGTAAAATGGCCAACTCTACTGCTAGATGACGTCAAACTCCTAGTCTAGTAGCCTAGTGCATGGATGTACTGTGGACTAGAGGCTAGGGTGAAATGGCCTACTCTACTGCTAGATGACGTCAAACTCCTAGTCTAGTAGCCTAGTGCATGGATGTACTGTGGACTAGAGGCTAGGGTAAAATGGCCTACTCTACTGCTAGATGACGTCAAACTCCTAGTCTAGTAGCCTAGTGCATGGATGTACTGTGGACTAGAGGCTAGGGTAAAATGGCCTACTCTACTGCTAGATGACGTCAAACTCCTAGTCTAGTAGCCTAGTGCATGGATGTATTGTGGACTAGAGGCTAGGGTGAAATGGCCTACTCTACTGCTAGATGACGTCAAACTCCTAGTCTAGTAGCCTAGTGCATGGATGTATTGTGGACTAGAGGCTAGGGTGAAATGGCCTACTCTACTGCTAGATGACGTCAAACTCCTAGTCTAGTAGCCTAGTGCATGGATGTATTGTGGACTAGAGGCTAGGGTGAAATGGCCTACTCTACTGCTAGATGACGTCAAACTCCTAGTCTAGTAGCCTAGTGCATGGATGTATTGTGGACTAGAGGCTAGGGTGAAATGGCCTACTCTACTGCTAGATGACGTCAAACTCCTAGTCTAGTAGCCTAGTGCATGGATGTATTGTGGACTAGAGGCTAGGGTGAAATGGCCTACTCTACTGCTAGATGACGTCAAACTCCTAGTCTAGTAGCCTAGTGCATGGATGTATTGTGGACTAGAGGCTAGGTAAAATGGCCTACTCTACTGCTAGATGACGTCAAACTCCTAGTCTAGTAGCCTAGTGCATGGATGTATTGTGGACTAGAGGCTAGGTGAAATGGCCTACTCTACTGCTAGATGACGTCAAACTCCTAGTCTAGTAGCCTAGTGCATGGATGTATTGTGGACTAGAGGCTAGGGTGAAATGGCCTACTCTACTGCTAGATGACGTCAAACTCCTAGTCTAGTAGCCTAGTGCATGGATGTATTGTGGACTAGAGGCTAGGGTAAAATGGCCAACTCTACTGCTAGATGACGTCAAACTCCTAGTCTAGTAGCCTAGTGCATGGATGTATTGTGGACTAGAGGCTAGGTGAAATGGCCTACTCTACTGCTAGATGATGTCAAACTCCTAGTCTAGTAGCCTAGTGCATGGATGTATTGTGGACTAGAGGCTAGGTGAAATGGCCTACTCTACTGCTAGATGACGTCAAACTCCTAGTCTAGTAGCCTAGTGCATGGATGTATTGTGGACTAGAGGCTAGGGTGAAATGGCCTACTCTACTGCTAGATGACGTCAAACTCCTAGTCTAGTAGCCTAGTGCATGGATGTATTGTGGACTAGAGGCTAGGGTGAAATGGCCTACTCTACTGCTAGATGACGTCAAACTCCTAGTCTAGTAGCCTAGTGCATGGATGTATTGTGGACTAGAGGCTAGGGTGAAATGGCCTACTCTACTGCTAGATGACGTCAAACTCCTAGTCTAGTAGCCTAGTGCATGGATGTATTGTGGACTAGAGGCTAGGGTAAAATGGCCTACTCTACTGCTAGATGACGTCAAACTCCTAGTCTAGTAGCCTAGTGCATGGATGTATTGTGGACTAGAGGCTAGGGGTGAAATGGCCTACTCTACTGCTAGATGACGTCAAACTCCTAGTCTAGTAGCCTAGTGCATGGATGTATTGTGGACTAGAGGCTAGGGTGAAATGGCCTACTCTACTGCTAGATGACGTCAAACTCCTAGTCTAGTAGCCTAGTGCATGGATGTATTGTGGACTAGAGGCTAGGGTGAAATGGCCTACTCTACTGCTAGATGACGTCAAACTCCTAGTCTAGTAGCCTAGTGCATGGATGTATTGTGGACTAGAGGCTAGGGTAAAATGGCCTACTCTACTGCTAGATGACGTCAAACTCCTAGTCTAGTAGCCTAGTGCATGGATGTATTGTGGACTAGAGGCTAGGGTGAAATGGCCTACTCTACTGCTAGATGACGTCAAACTCCTAGTCTAGTAGCCTAGTGCATGGATGTATTGTGGACTAGAGGCTAGGTGAAATGGCCAACTCTACTGCTAGATGACGTCAAACTCCTAGTCTAGTAGCCTAGTGCATGGATGTATTGTGGACTAGAGGCTAGGGTAAAATGGCCAACTCTACTGCTAGATGACGTCAAACTCCTAGTCTAGTAGCCTAGTGCATGGATGTATTGTGGACTAGAGGCTAGGGTGAAATGGCCTACTCTACTGCTAGATGATGTCAAACTCCTAGTCTAGTAGCCTAGTGCATGGATGTATTGTGGACTAGAGGCTAGGGTGAAATGGCCTACTCTACTGCTAGATGACGTCAAACTCCTAGTCTAGTAGCCTAGTGCATGGATGTATTGTGGACTAGAGGCTAGGGTGAAATGGCCTACTCTACTGCTAGATGACGTCAAACTCCTAGTCTAGTAGCCTAGTGCATGGATGTATTGTGGACTAGAGGCTAGGGTGAAATGGCCTACTCTACTGCTAGATGACGTCAAACTCCTAGTCTAGTCGCCTAGTGCATGGATCTATTGTGGACTAGAGGCTAGGGTGAAATGGCCTACTCTACTGCTAGATGACGTCAAACTCCTAGTCTAGTAGCCTAGTGCATGGATGTATTGTGGACTAGAGGCTAGGGTGAAATGGCCTACTCTACTGCTAGATGATGTCAAACTCCTAGTCTAGTAGCCTAATTCAGTAGGATACTTAGCCCTGCAACATCATGGTAAAGTCAAATACCAATTTAAACAGCAGATTTTATTGCTGTATGTTTATGTAGATAAGCCTACGGTTTCCTCTGGGGTTTCTCTGGTAGAGAGAGAGAGAGAAACACTGACCTTCTTTTACAAGTCAGGGCACATTTGTCATGTAACCCACTAGATGCCTAAAATGCATCCTGATTCAACAAACGCAGCTCAACCCAAACCTTTCCTGTCGGTCTGTGTCTCAAAAATAAAGTAAAAGAACCAGGTTTTTGAATTTCCCTATTTACTTCCAAGAAAAACCAGAACAAGAAAGCTTGACTTCCAGGAACAGGAAACCACATGCTTCTGCCAGAAAAATCCCCACTTCATTCACTCTAAAAACACCTACAAAACTCAAGGCAAAAAATTTACTGCTTTGCAAAGACTGATGTGTTTCAGGGAATAAGATCAGCTTTAATGGCTACAGCAGCGTGAAGCCAGAGCCTGTGTCCCAAAAGGCACGACATTCACTACATCGTGAACTTATTTTGACCAGAGCCCTATGGGTCCTGGTCAAAAGTAGTGCACTACATGGGGGATAGGATGCCAATCGGGACACAAACAGAGTCAACATGGCCCCGACCAGATGATAAACCTATAGCTAACACACATAATATATATATATATATATTTCTCTCTGCAGAACTTTGACTCATGTTCAAATGTGCTGCTTCACATTGCCAAATTTGCATTTAACCTCTGTCACTTCCATAGAGATTTTCCTTGTAATCGTATTCTAGTGTGTTCCATTCTTTGAATCGTTTTTATTTTATTTCACCTTTATTTAACCAGGTAGGCAAGTTGAGAACTAGTTCTCATATACAATTGCGACCTGGCCAAGATAAAGCAAAGCAGTTCGACACATACAACGACACAGAGTTACACATGGAGTAAAACAAACATACAGTCAATAATACAGTATAAACAAGTCTATATACGATGTGAGCAAATGAGGTGAGAAGGGAGGTAAAGGCAAAAAAGGCCATGGTGGCAAAGTAAATACAATATAGCAAGTAAAACACTGGAATGGTAGATTTGCAATGGAAGAATGTGCAAAGTAGAAATAAAAATAATGGGGTGCAAAGGAGTAAAATAAATTAATTAAATACAGTAGGGAAAGAGGTAGTTGTTTGGGCTAAATTATAGGTGGGTTTAAAGCTGCAATATGTCACTTTTTGAGCGGCCCGAACAAATTCACGTAGAAATGTGAGTTATAGATCTATCATTCTCATTGAAAGCAAATCTAAGAAGGGGCAGATCTGTTCTATGTGCACTATTTCTATGCATCCCTTGCTTAAGCTTAGTTTTTTTGTGTTTTCCTTTAGTTTTGTACACCAGCTTCAAACAGCTAAAAATATAATATTTTTGGTTATGGAAAATATATTTCACAGCAGTTTAGATGGTACAATGATTATCTACACTATACTTGCTTGTTTTGCCACAAACTGAAATTAGGCAAATTATTACCATTTTGGTAAAACTTTACTTGACACCCAGTGTCAAAACACATTATGACAAGGTCATTACAACTGACAACCTGTCATAATATGGTCATAACACTGTCATGACCCACATATTTACACCTGTTGTGACATATATTGAGTTATTTTATGGCTGGTTATGACACCTACATAAGAGTGTCAAAACCCACATTTATTCAAATTTGTTTTTTTCCATTTCAATAAGTTCCCTTTCTTTTGAAGGTTTGCTTCTTAAATCCTTTGTTGTTGTAAATGAATTCTTTACAGTCATGCTTTTTTCAACATATTTTAAATAACACTGTCATGCAGCATTACGGCCATCCTGGGTCACTTTACTTGGGGGGGACAGTTTATGACACTGTCAAGAAGAATTATGACCATCATAATGCCAGATAATGTCATACATGCCCTTATATCAGGATTCAGTCAAAAAGAGGGTGTTTTGTCCTGCTCCTGCGTTCATCCCAGTCATCAGCAACAGAGCATTGGGTTAGGTGCATGTGTGCACAATTACAATTCAATAAAAATATATATATAAAACATATTGTTGACATGTAGGTTATGATGTAATAGAATGTTTGCCTTGTGTGGTAGGTTTTTACACACTTTTGTAGGCATCATAACCAGCCATAAAATAACACAATATGTGTCACAACAGGTCTAATTATATGTGTCATGACAGTGTTATGACCATATTATAAAAGTTATGACAAGTTATGTCAGCTGTTATGACATGGTTATGACTGTGTCATAACGTGTTATGATGCTGGGTGTCAAGTAAAGTGTTACCCTGCATAGTGCATCTTTAAATGTCACTCATTTCATTCAGAGTTTATACCTTCACGGAATCCTATTTACATTTTACAGTCAGTATAAACTGAAACCGTAAACCATCTTGACAAATGGAAATTACTTTAGCAAGTAGGCCAACCTCTGTTTCCAAGGAATATGTCTAGTCTATTCAGTTAACTAAAACATTAAACTAACCACAATACTATTTAACACAGACTCTTGAGCTCAATACTAAGTCCGCAGCTGTGTAGCAGCCATAGTCCGATGGTTCATTATTACATATTTACGAACCTCATTGCATTGGCTGTTTTCGAGTTGTGGACATACAGTTGAAGTCAGAAGTTTACATACACTTAGGTTGGAGTCATTAAAACTCGTCTATCAACCACTCCACAAATTTCTTGTAAACAAACTATAGTTTTGGCAAGTCGGTTAGGACATCCACTTTGTGATTGGCACAAGTAAATTTTTCCAACAATTGTTTACAGACAGATTATTTCACTTATAATTCACTGTATCACAATTCCAGTGGGTCAGAAGTTTACATACACTAAGTTGACTGTGCCTTTAAACAGCTTGGAAAATTCCAGAAAATGATGTTACGGCTTTATAAGCTTCTGATATACTAATTGACATCATTTATGTCAATTCGAGGTGTACCTGTGGATGTATTTCAAGGCCTACCTTCCAACTCAGTGCCTCTTTGCTTGACATCATGGGAAAATCAAAAGAAATCAGCCAAGACCTCAGAAAAAAAATTGTAGACCTCCATAAGTCTGGTTCATCCTTGGGAGCAATTTCCAAATGCCTGAAGGCACCACATTCATCTGTACAAACAATAGTACGCAAGTATAAACACCATGGGACCACGCAGGAAGGACATCCACTTTGTGAATGGCACAAGTCATGTCTCCTAGAGATGAACGTACTTTGGTGTGAAAAGTGCAAATCAATCACAGAACAACAGCAAAGGACCTTGTGAAGATGCGGTTGGTACAGGTACAAAAGTATCTATATCCACAGTAAAACGAGTCCTATATCGACATAACCTGAAAGGCCGCTCAGCATGGAAGAATCCACTGCTCCAAAACTGCCATAAAAAAAAAAGGTTTGCAACGGCACATGGGGACAAAGATTGTACTTTTTGAAGAAATGTGCTCTGGTCTGATGAAACAAAAATAGAACTGTTTGGCCATAATGACCATCGTTATGTTTGGAGGAAAAAGGGGGATGCTTGCAAGCCAAAGAACACCATCCTAACCGTGAAGCACAGGGTGGCAGCATCATTTTGTGGGGGTGCTTTGCTGCAGGAGGGACTGGTGGACTTCACAAAATAGATTGCATCATGTGGCAGGAAAATTATGTGGATATATTGAAGCAACATCTCAAGACATCAGTCAGGAAGTTAAAGCTTGGTCGCAAATGGGTCTTCCAAATGGACAATGACCCCAAGCATACATCCAAAGTTGTGGCAAAATAGCGTAAGGACAACAAAGTCAAGGTATTGTTGTGGCCATCACAAAGCCCTGACCTCAATCCTATGGAAAATTTGTGGGCAGACCTGAAAAAGCGTGTGCGAGCAAGGAGGCCTACAAACCTGACTCAGTTACACCAGCTCTGTCAGGAGGAATGGGCCAAAATTCACCCAGCTCATTGTGGGAAGCTTGTGGAAGGCTACCCAAAACGTTTGACCCAAGTGAAACAATTTAAAGGCAATGCTACCAAATACTAATTGAGTGTATGTAAACTTCTGACCCACTGGGAATGTGATGAAAGAAATAAAAGCTGAAATAAATCATTCTCTCTACTATTATTCTGACATTTCACATTCTTAAAATAAAGTAGTGATCCTAACTGACCTAAGACAGGGAATCTTGACTAGGATTAAATGTCAGGAATTGTGAAAAACTGAGTTTAAATGTATTTTGCTGAGGTGTATGTAAACTTTCAACATCAACTGTATTGATTCAATGTTTATGTATTCCCATTGGTTGGTTGAATTTACATATCGATAGGTGCCATACCATTGGTTATGCTTTCAGATAGGGGAGATCACAAACATAAATTCTTCCCAGTCTGATATTGACATGCAATTGGTAGGTCAGTCCTGAAATACATACTGTATTCTATTTCTACGTTGTAGAGCACGGGTTGGAGCGAGCGGTCGCATCTGCACTCGGTCCGCAGGTAGTATTACATTTCATTACATTTCATTACATTTCATTATAGTACAACGGTTTGATTTGTCTAATCTTATCAATTTCTTCTTAGCTAGCTACACAGCCGTCTTTGTATCATAGATAATTGCGTAATTATCGTATTTCGTCGTCCTAACGCAGTCTACACTGCCCTGCAGCTAGCCAGCTAGCTAACGTCCACCGTTAGCTAGTCCACCGTCTACCGATTAGCAGCACAACTATTACACTCAACTGAACGACTTGATTAGTGTAGTGTTAGCTAGCTACATAGTTGTCTTTGCTGTCTTCGTACCCAAGATAATTGTGTAGTTTAGAGTGTGTAGTTTTTTGTCGTCCTTAACATAGGAGACTCTGCTAGCTAGCCAACAGCTAGCCAACGTCTACCGAACAGAACTTCTGCACTCAACAATCCGGTCGCATTTCGCTTCGCTCCACAGGTAGTATCACATTTTTCATTTCATTTCATTACAGTACAACGGCTTGATTTGTTTGATCGTAGCTAGCTACATAGCTAGCTACACAGCCGTCTTTGTATCAAAGATAATTGTGTAGCCTAGAGCGATTTCCTAGGTTAGTTAGCCAGCTATTGTCGTTCTTTTAACGCAACGTAACGTAATCAACACTGCTAGCTAGCCAGCTAGCCCCGAATAGCAGCACAGTAGAAACTATTACACTCAACGGAACGACTTGATTAGTGTAGTGTCAACAACGCAGCCAATGCCAACTAGCCTACTTAGTCAACAACGCAGCCTCTGCCAGCTAGCCTACTTCAGCAGTACTGTATCATTTTAATCATTTTAGTCAATAAGATTCTTGCTACGTAAGCTTAACTCTCTGAACACTCGTGACGTGTAGTCCACTTGTCATTCCAATCTCCTTTGCATTAGCGTAGCCTCTTGTGTAGCCTGTCAACTATGTGTCTGTCTATCCCTGTTCTCTCCTCTCTGCACAGACCATACAAACGCTCCACACCGCGTGGCCGCGGCCACCCTAATCTGGTGGTCCCAGCGCGCACGACCCACGTGGAGTTCCAGGTCTCCGGTAGCCTCTGGAACTGCCGATCTGCGCCAACAAGGCAGAGTTCATCTCCGCCTATGTCTCCTCCAGTCCCTCGACTTCTTGGCACTGACGGAAACATGGATCACCACAGACAACACTGCTACTCCTACTGCTCTCTTCGTCTGCCCACGTGTTCTCGCACACCCCGAGAGCTTCTGGTCAGCGGGGTGGTGGCACCGGGATCCTCATCTCTCCCAAGTGGTCATTCTCTCTTTCTCCCCTTACCCATCTGTCTATCGCCTCCTTTGAATTCCATGCTGTCACAGTTACCAGCCCTTTCAAGCTTAATATCCTTATCATTTATCGCCCTCCAGGTTCCCTCGGAGAGTTCATCAATGAGCTTGATGCCTTGATAAGCTCCTTTCCTGAGGACGGCTCACCTCTCACAGTTCTGGGCGACTTTAACCTCCCCACGCCTACCTTTGACTCATTCCTCTCTGCCTCCTTCTTTCCACTCCTCTCCTCTTTTGACCTCACCCTCTCACCTTCCCCCTACTCACAAGGCAGGAAATACGCCGACCTCATCTTTACTAGATGCTGTTCTTCCACTAACCTCGTTGCAACTCCTCCAAGTCTCCGACCACTACCTTGTATCCTTTTCCCTCTCGCTCTCATCCAACACTTCCCACACTGCCCCTACTCGGATGGTATCGCGCCGTCCCAACCTTCGCTCTCTCTCCCCGCTACTCTCTCCTCTTCCATCCTATCATCTCTTCCCTCTGCTCAAACCTTCTCCAACCTATCTCCTGATTCTGCCTCCTCAACCCTCCTCTCCTCCCTTTCTGCATCCTTTGACTCTCTATGTCCCCTATCCTCCAGGCCGGCTCGGTCCTCCCCTCCCGCTCCGTGGCTCGACGACTCATTGCGAGCTCACAGAACAGGGCCCGGGCAGCCGAGCGGAAATGGAGGAAAACTCGCCTCCTGCGGACCTGACATCCTTTCACTCCCTCCTCTCTACATTTTCCTCTTCTCTCTCTGCTGCTAAAGCCACTTTCTACCACTCTAAATTCCAAGCATCTGCCTCTAACCCTAGGAAGCTCTTTGCAACCTTCTCCTCCCTCCTGAATCCTCCTCCCCCTCCCCCCCTCCTCCTCTGCAGATGACTTCGTCAACCATTTTGAAAAGAAGGTCGACGACATCCGATCCTCGTTTGCTAAGTCAAACGACACCGCTGGTTCTGCTCACACTGCCCTACCCTGTGCTCTGACCTCTTTCTCCCCTCTCTCTCCAGATGAAATCTCGCGTCTTGTGACGGCCGGCCGCCCTACAACCTGCCCGCTTGACCCTATCCCCTCCTCTCTTCTCCAGACCATTTCCGGAGACCTCCTCCCTTACCTCACCTCGCTCATCAACTCATCCCTGACCGCTGGCTACGTCCCTTCCGTCTTCAAGAGAGCGAGAGTTGCACCCCTTCTGAAAAAAAACCTACACTCGATCCCTCCGATGTCAACAACTACAGACCAGTATCCCTTCTTTCTTTTCTCTCCAAAACTCTTGAACGTGCCGTCCTTGGCCAGCTCTCCCGCTATCTCTCTCAGAATGACCTTCTTGATCCAAATCAGTCAGGTTTCAAGACTAGTCATTCAACTGAGACTGCTCTTCTCTGTATCACGGAGGCGCTCCGCACTGCTAAAGCTAACTCTCTCTCCTCTGCTCTCATCCTTCTAGACCTATCGGCTGCCTTCGATACTGTGAACCATCAGATCCTCCTCTCCACCCTCTCCGAGTTGGGCATCTCCGGCGCGGCCCACGCTTGGATTGCGTCCTACCTGACAGGTCGCTCCTACCAGGTGGCGTGGCGAGAATCCGTCTCCACACCACGTGCTCTCACCACTGGTGTCCCCCAGGGCTCTGTTCTAGGCCCTCTCCTATTCTCGCTATACACCAAGTCACTTGGCTCTGTCATAACCTCACATGGTCTCTCCTATCATTGCTATGCAGACGACACACAATTAATCTTCTCCTTTCCCCTTCTGATGACCAGGTGGCGAATCGCATCTCTGCATGTCTGGCAGACATATCCGTGTGGATGACGGATCACCACCTCAAGCTGAACCTCGGCAAGACGGAGCTGCTCTTCCTCCCGGGAAGGACTGCCCGTTCCATGATCTCGCCATCACGGTTGACAACTCCATTGTGTCCTCCTCCCAGAGCGCTAAGAACCTTGGCGTGATCCTGGACAACACCCTGTCGTTCTCAACTAACATCAAGGCGGTGGCCCGTTCCTGTAGGTTCATGCTCTACAACATCCGCAGAGTACGACCCTGCCTCACACAGGAAGCGGCGCAGGTCCTAATCCAGGCACTTGTCATCTCCCGTCTGGATTACTGCAACTCGCTGTTGGCTGGGCTCCCTGCCTGTGCCATTAAACCCTACAACTCATCCAGAACGCCGCAGCCCGTCTGGTGTTCAACCTTCCCAAGTTCTCTCACGTCACCCCGCTCCTCCGCTCCCTCCACTGGCTTCCAGTTGAAGCTCGCATCCGCTACAAGACCATGGTGCTTGCCTACGGAGCTGTGAGGGGAACGGCACCTCAGTACCTCCAGGCTCTGATCAGGCCCTACACCCAAACAAGGGCACTGCGTTCATCCACCTCTGGCCTGCTCGCCTCCCTACCACTGAGGAAGTACAGTTCCCGCTCAGCCCAGTCAAAACTGTTCGCTGCTCTGGCCCCCCAATGGTGGAACAAACTCCCTCACGACGCCAGGACAGCGGAGTCAATCACCACCTTCCGGAGACACCTGAAACCCCACCTCTTTAAGGAATACCTAGGATAGGATAAAGTAATCCCTCTCACCCCCCCTCCCCCTGAAAAGATTTAGATGCACTACTGTTCCACTGGAGGTCATAAGGTGAATGCACCAATTTGTAAGTCGCTCTGGATAAGAGCGTCTGCTAAATGACTTAAATGTAAATGTAAATGTAACAATGTGTACAAGTTCACTAAGTACATGTCTTGATGTATAAATGTGTACGGTGCCTGTTAGATATTGGGGGCATCCTGGGATGTATTTGCTGGAAGAGCACGTTAGCTAGCTTGCTCTAATTGGAATGTTTGCATAGGTTATTTCCATGCTGACTCTACAGCCATCTAATGTGGTTCCTTGTGTCTACCGTCAGAATAAACACCAATCAACTGGGATCGCTGGCTGGAAAGTCTTTCCTTTAAAAAGCTTCCCCAGTGAAAAATGTCTGGCACCGCCAGTGAACTTTCACATAACTGTCTCACTGGCTTTGTATGTCTGCCGCTGGTGGCAAAACCCAGTTACCCCTCTGGGGATCAATAAAGTTAATTCGGCAGACACTGTGACCCAAAGACCTATTAGAAGCAAACCAAGAGTGAGAACGCAATCCACGTGTCCATTAACTATTAAAGATCATAACCCTACACGGTCGCCTACATCAATTACAGTGGGGTTCGAAATTATTGACACCCTTGATTAAGATGGGCAAAAATCACACCTGGCTAGTTAGCACGCGCTAATAGCGTTTCAAACGTCACTCGCTCTGAGCCTTGGGGCTGTTGTTTCCCTTGCTCTGCATAGGTAATGCTTCGATGTGGTGGCTGTTGTCGTTGTGTTGCTGGTTCGAGCCCAGGGAGGAGCGAGGAGAGGGACGAAAGCTACTGTTACACTGGCAATACTATAGTGCCTATAAGAACATCCAATAGTCAAAGGTTAATGAAATACAAATGGTATAGAGGGAAATAGTCCTATAATAACTACAACCTAAACCTTCTTACCTGGGAATATTGAAGACTCATGTTAAAAGGAACCACCAGCTTTCATATGTTCTCATGTTCTGAGCAAGTAACTGAAACATTAGCTTTCTTACATAGCACATATTGCAGTTTTACGTTCTTCTCCAACACTACGTTTTTGCATGATTTAAACCAAATTGAACATGTTTCATTATCTACTTTTTGGCTAAATTGATTTTATTTATGTATTATATTAAGTTAAAATAAGTGTTAATTTAGTGTTGTTGTAATCGTCATTATTAAAAATACAATGTTTTAAAAAAAAAAAAAAAAATTTTTTTTTTTTTTTTAATCGGCCGATTAATCGGTATAGGCATTGAAAAATCATCATCGGTCGACCTCTAGTAGTCACTGCTACTTTATTTCTAAGAATCTTTAGGGGTGTTATTTGTTAAACAAAATCTAGTTATTTGAGCAATCATATTAGTATAAAATAATATAATTTCCCCATACAATATAGTTCAGTATTTTAATTATTTATTTTATACAGTCATTTTTGCTCATCTTTGTCAAGGGTGTCAATCATTTCAGACCACACCGTATGTACTGCACTATTATATACTGTACCATCTTTGATGACAGAAGTCTATCGATCCATCACTGACTGACCCAACATGATGCGACCCTCCAGATCTACCAAACAAAGAAAAACCAGACTTCTGTTCATTAGGGCACGCAATGTAAAACGCTTGAAAACTTTTAGCAACCGAAAATGAAACGTTTGTGTCCAGACCCTCCCTGTTTCAGACCGTTTTCTTCCATTTGGTGACTAATGAACACGACTCAGAAGATATAGTTCTCCTTCACTGGCATCACACTAGCATCCCAGACCATAAGCAGAAACTCATAACAGGACTAAACACCTGACCTTTCACACACAGTGTTTAATTGAAAGTAGAGCTGGGGTGATAAACCGGAAAATATCGATCACATTGCTGATATCGTTCATTACTATAAGTAGCCTATACTAGAGAAATGTGACGTTTGAAATTAAATAAGTTTCCTAATATGGGTGATTTTTAAAATGTGACAATTTCCATCAAACTAGTAGTAGTAGTTTAAAGTATCATAATTGTTATTTTTTATAAACGTATAGTTCTATTTATCGTTATTGCATCAATTCAGGCAATTTATTGCGATATGGATTTTGGTCCATATCCCCCAGCTCTAAATGAAAGTACAAAAAGAGAGACATTTCCATCCATATAAAATCCAGTTCAGTAGTCCTACTCAATACAGTAATTAAATTGATAAGCTTTCCTTGGAGTGCTGTGGCAAACCTCCAGTCAGTTCACCCAGCTCTCTTTCGCTCCCTCTCCAACACCGCCTTGGAGCTGAGCCCAGAATCCCATAACATTTACTAGTTATATAACCCCAGGATAAAGAGGCAGTTTCTGCCCATTATTTAGCAATTAAAAAACTGACAGTGTGAATGAGCCCGTCGAGGAAGAGATCAGATGCATAGGATAGCTACTTCTAGGAACTGTTAAGCTAGTTGAGATACTTTGTGTTTAGCTGCATGACTAAACGAGTGTGTCTGATACTAGAAAAGTGGACATAGCCTATTCATATTCTATTCTTTACCCTTAACCACAATGAAAGCCCAAGGGAGAGGGTGGGTGGTGGATGACAAGCTAAAATCCCCACAGCACAGGCTTCCTAAATAGCCCTTTAGGGCTGGATGGGTTGAACTCTCCTCTACAGGGCGGGTGACCAGGCTGATTGATGGTCTATTTCCCACTAGACTGGGGTTGAAGTGCTGCACGTGGAAACAAACAATGTAAAAAACTATCTGGTTAATCCATTGATTGAGACCACTGCTGACGGTCTTACGGCGGGTCCAGATTCCCCATGCTGGGCCAGGCACCATGTGAAGGTCTTACGGCGGGTCCAGATTCCCCATGCTGGGCCAGGCACCATGTGAAGGTCTTACGGCGGGTCCAGATTCCCCATGCTGGGCCAGGCAACATGTGAAGGTCTTACGGCGGGTCCAGATTCCCCATGCTGGGCCAGGCAACATGTGAAGGTCTTACGGCGGGTCCAGATTCCCCATGCTGGGCCAGGCAACATGTGACGGTCTTACGGCGGGTCCAGATTCCCCATGCTGGGCCAGGCAACATGTGAAGGTCTTACGGCGGGTCCAGATTCCCCATGCTGGGCCAGGCACCATGTGAAGGTCTTACGGCGGGTCCAAATTTCCCCATGCTGGGCCAGGCACCATGTGAAGGTCTTACGGCGGGTCCAGATTCCCCATGCTGGGCCAGGCACCATGTGAAGGTCTTACGGCGGGTCCAGATTCCCCATGCTGGGCCAGGCACCATGTGAAGGTCTTACGGCGGGTCCAGATTCCCCATGCTGGGCCAGGCACCATGTGAAGGTCTTACGGCGGGTCCAGATTCCCCATGCTGGGCCAGGCACCATGTGAAGGTCTTACGGCGGGTCCAGATTCCCCATGCTGGGCCAGGCACCATGTGAAGGTCTTACGGCGGGTCCAGATTCCCCATGCTGGGCCAGGCACCATGTGAAGGTCTTACGGCGGGTCCAGATTCCCCATGCTGGGCCAGGCACCATGTGAAGGTCTTACGGCGGGTCCAGATTCCCCATGCTGGGCCAGGCAACATGTGAAGGTCTTACGGCGGGTCCAGATTCCCCATGCTGGGCCAGGCACCATGTGAAGGTCTTACGGCGGGTCCAGATTCCCATGCTGGGCCAGGCACCATGTGAAGGTCTTACGGCGGGTCCAGATTCCCCATGCTGGGCCAGGCAACATGTGAAGGTCTTACGGCGGGTCCAGATTCCCCATGCTGGGCCAGGCACCATGTGAAGGTCTTACGGCGGGTCCAGATTCCCCATGCTGGGCCAGGCACCATGGGAATCACCATCAATGTATTCAGCCCAAAGGAATGTGCGTCCATGCCACTGCCATTCATTGGCTCTTCTGTTTTCATTCATGCTCTGCCACTAAATCTATTGGCCATGACAGGTACATTCACAGCAAGTTTTTTTTGTTACGGCCCAGCTGAGAGAGTGGGGCTCTGGTTTTTACTTCTCTCTCCCGCCTTCCCTCGGCTCTGGCTCTGGGGTGAGGGAGGGCTTATAGCAGGGGAACTGGGAGTGTTTAAACAGTCTTTTCCTAACCACTCCATGTATAGTTTTATATACAGTTCCATATGTTAGATGCATATAGTGTTTTATTATTTTTACGTTTATGACTTGTGTAAGTAAATAATAGTTCCAAATCCCAAATGGTGCTGCTTCAGCAAACATTAGAATATTACCACAGCTAATAAAGAGCTTATAAAACATGGCAGGCCTGGGTTCAAATAGTATTTGAAATCGTTTTAACACTAGCTGTGCTTGCTTGAACTTGCCTTGTGAAAAAATACCAATGGAATACTCACAAAAGTGAAAACCCTGCCCAACTAGCACTGCAGCCAGGCTCAAGTAAACGCTCAAAGTTACTGAAAGAAAACAAATCATATTTGAAGCTAGGTCTGATAGATGGTGTGGTTAAACTATGGTCTAAGCCAATAGTTTCAACAGAAAACATCACAGTAGTAAATGAGAGTAATTGTAACATTCGTAATTGCTATTCCAAATGAATTGATATCTCTGACACATAAAAATTCTAGAAATATAGATGGTACAAAACATCTAGTAAAAGACATGTATTAATTACCTGATAATTTGGATGGTGTAGAAAATAATCTGGACATCCGGCTACAGCCATGCTATGGAGCTATTTATCAATCTCTGTTCTTTGGGTTTTCCCATTCACTTTTGATAGATGATGCAAGAACCTGTAAAAGAAAACAGAAGAGATTAATGGTTAATTCAACTAGATATGCAAAAATGTAGCTAATGGGTCCACAATAAAACAGTTTCTGATGATCTTTTACAATGATTTTTACTGTATCAAGGATAGCATACACAAGACGTTTTGGGTTAACATCTTTCTTCAGTGTGTAGCTTCATGACGGACGTGAATTAAACTAAAAATGCTTCAGAAGGAAAAGGAAGTCTCAAACAGTGGAGACTAATATAGCACATCTTAACCAGAGGTCGACCGATTAATCGGAATGGCCGATTAATTGGGGCCGATTTCAAGTTTTTCATAACAACCGGAAATCGGGTATTTTTGGGTGCCGATTTTTTTTATATATTTTTTAAAATACCTTTATTTAACTAGGCAAGTCAGTTAAGAAAACATTCTTATTTTCAATGACGGCCTAGAAACGGTGGGTTAACTGCCTCGTTCAGGGGCAGAACGACAGATTTTCACCTTGTCAGCTCGGGGGATCTAATCTTGCAACCTTACAGTTAACTAGTCCAACGCAATAACAACCTGCCTCTCTCTCGTTGCACTCCATAAAGGAGACTGCCTGTTACGCGAATGCAGTAAACTAGGGTAAGTTGCTAGCTAGCATTAAACTTATCTTATAAAAAATAATCAATCATAATCGCTAGTTAACTACACATGGTTGATTATATGACTAGATATTATCTAGCGTGTCCTGCATTGCGTATAATCTGACTGAGCATACAAGCATACAAGTATCTGACTGAGCGGTGGTAGGCAGAAGCAGGCGCGTAAACATTCATTCAAACAGCACTTTCGGGTGTTTTGCCAGCAGCTCTTCGTTGTGCATCAAGCATTGCACCGTTTATGACTTCAAGCCTATCAGCTCCCGAGAGGAGGCCGGTGTAACCGAAGTGAAATGGCTAGCTAGTTAGCGCACGCCAATAGCGTTTCAAACGTCACTCGCTCTGAGCCTTGCAGTGGTTGTTTCCCTTGCTCTGCATAGGTAACACTGCTTCGAGGGTGGCTGTTGTCGTTGTGTTCCTGGTTCGAGCCCAGGGAGGGGCGAGGAGAGGGACGGAAGCTATACTGTTACACTGGCAATACTAAAGTGCCTATAAGAACATCCAATAGTCAAAGGTTAATGAAATACAAATGGTATAGTGGGAAATGGTCCTATAATTCCTATAATAACTACAACCTAAAACTTCTTACCTGGAATATTGAAGACTCATGTTAAAAGGAGAACATATGAAAGCTGGTGGTTCATGTTCTGAGCAAGGAACGGAAACGTTACTTTCTTACATAGCACATATTGCACTTTTACTTTCTTCTCCAACACTTTGTTTTTGCATTATTTAAACCAAATTGAACATGTTTTATTATTTACTTGAGGCTAAATTGATTTTATTGATGTATTATATTAAGTTAAAATAGGTGTTAATTCAGTATTGTTGTAATTGTCATTATTACAAAAAAAAAAAAAGAATGGCCGATTAATGGTATCGGCTTTTTTGGTCCTCCAATAATCGGTATCAGTATTGGCGTTGAAAAATCCTAAATCGGTCGACCTCTAATGGAAACCCACATAGTTCTTTCTACAGGTCAGTAAACACTAGCGTAAACAGTAAACAGCTTCTAGCAGCAAACAACTCAGGTCTTAGTTAAAGGCTATGTTATGATTGTTCAAAAGTTCAAAGTTGAAACTACTGTACTCATGTGGTGTGTGGATAGAAATTAAACCTACAGCGAACTTCCTCACTCAAAAAAGCTTTTATGTTGCTTTTCTAATCATTCTCAAGAGGTTTTTTGACTACAATTGGCCACCTTTATCACCCGGCCAGGTTGGTGGTGTTGATCATTCCAACCCAGATGAAAACAGATATAAAAGGTAAAAGTTGGTGCAGATCAGATCATGTAGTATGTTGTTGCAACCACCTTCTGAGAATCCCGGTCAGTCAGACAAGATCACATTTAAAACTTATAAGAAACAGAAATAGCGACTGACACAATGATGCTGTTATTCCAAGCCCTTCAGCCAATACTTTGCTGGTGCTTCCTGTGAGTGTTGACATGTAGCTAAAGCCTCGTCCAATACCTGGGTCAAGACAGGAGAAAGTTCAACAACAAGTTGGACCTTTGGTCTATTTGAACATCTTAAAGTCCGTATCCTATTAACCTCTTGATAGCCTACATCTACAAATACTTGTAAACATTTCCCCTGAAAAACAGGCCCTATACATGACACAGTTATCTGCAGGCTTAGGCCTAGCACAGTTTCTCACTGAACGAAGCTGAATGCCTTTTTTGGGAGTCCCCCCCCCCCCCCCAACTCAAACAATTACCTTAGAATACTTGTTCATACATGTACAGTTAGACCAGAACCATAGATTTTTGCAAGTTTGGATATATACACTGGTTGGAAAATACATTAGGAACACCTTCCTAATATTGAGTTGAACAACCCTAAGAACAGCCTCATCAATTCGTTGGGGGGTATGGACTACAACGTATTGAAAGTGTTCCACAGTGATGCCGGCCCGTGTTGACTCCATTGCTTCCCACAGTTGTGTCAAGTTGGCTAGAAGACCTTTAGATGGTGGGCCATTCTTGATAAACACAGAATACTGTTCAGCGCGAAAAACTCAGTAGAACTGCAGTTCTTGACACATAAAAATGTGATTGAGAAAAAGAAGAGAAAAAAAGCTCACATTTTCAAACAGTACATTTATATTTTCCTATGGGGCTATACACTTGCGTGAGTTTTTTTCCCCCTCGCCTGAGTAGCCTCATTTCACTGCCAAAATAGAATTCAACCATCTAGTGTTCAGCAAAATGACAACACAACGTCAAATACAGGTAGTCTAGTCAAATAATTAACATCCAATCACATTAATCGTTACTCTCTTGCGGGAAACCTTCACTCTTCCTTAGTCATTTAGAAACATGACAATTTGAAAAATAAGCCACGGGAGTTTGAGCGAGAATATGGAACGACTTTCGAGTAGTAAGACATGTATAAACGCAACAGATACCATTAATAAGAAGGGGCTAGAAGCGTCTTATATGGTGAGTTACCGAGTGGCAAGGACAGACAAGCTTAAATGTAATTCTTCCTGCTGCCGCGGATATGGAGGCGACAATGCTGGGGGAAAAGGCCCCAAAAAAATATACAGACAATGTCTTCATCAAACAACACGGTTTCACGACGCATCAGTGACATGGCAGGACATGTTTTGAAACAATTACTACTTCGCATACAAACCAGTGAATTATATGCGTTACAGACGTGGCGGGCCTGGCACAGCTCCTGGTATATGTCCGTTAGTTTTATGGCGGATCAATTAAAACCTCTTGAAACTCTGGGGGCAGTAATTTCATTTTTGGATGAAAAGCGTTCCCGTTTTAAACAAGATATTTTGTCACGAAAAGATGCTCGACTATGCATATAATTGACAGCTTTGGAGAGAAAACACTCTGTCTGTGAGTGCCACAGAACTAATGCTACAGGCGAAACCAAGATGAAATTTCATACAGGAAGTGCGGCAGATTTTGAATGCGCTGTGTTCCAATGTCTCCTTATATGGCTGTGAATGCAACAGGAATGAACCTACACTTTCTGTCGTTTCCCCAAGGTGTCTGCAGCATTGTGACGTATTTGTAGGCATATCATTGGAAGATTGACCATAAGAGACAACATTTACCAGGTGTCCACTTGGTGTCCTCTGTCGAAATTATTGCGTAATCTCCAGCTGCATGCATTTTTCCATTTGCTTCAGAGGAGAAACCAAACTGCCACGAATGATTCATCATCAAATAGATATGTGAAAAACACCTTGAGGATTGATTCTAAACAACGTTTGCCATGTTTCTGTCGATATTATGGAGTTAATTTGGAAAAAAGTTTGGCGTTGTAATGACTGAATTTGAGGTTTTTTCTTAGCCAAACGTGATGAACAAAACGGAGCGATTTCTCCTACACAAATAATATTTTTGGAAAAACTGAACATTTGCTATCTAACTGAGAGTCTCCTCATTGAAAACATCCGAAGTTCTTCAAAGGTAAATGATTTTATTTGAATGCTTTTCTTGTTTTTGTGAAAATGTTGCCTGCTGAATGCTAGGCTTAATGCTATGCTAGCTATCAATACTCTTACACAAATGCTTGTGTAGCTATGGTTGAAAAGCATATTTTGAAAATCTGAGATGACAGTGTTGTTAACAAAAGGCTAATAAGCTTGTGAGCCAATATATTTATTTCATTTCATTTGCGATTTTCATGAATAGTTAACATTGCGTTATGGTAATGAGCTTGAGGCTATGATTACGCTCCCGGATACGGGATTGCTCGACGCAAGAAGGAAGGCATCCTCTTCTGCAAACCAGGACATGAGGATATGTTTAAAGTACTGGACAGATTTGTGACATCAAATGGACTTTGGTGGTCAAGATGTGTTGATATCTGTACTGATGGCGCACAAGACATGACAGGGAGACATAGTGGAGTGGTAACGCACATGCAAGCAGTTGCTCCCGACACCACTTGGGTACACTGCAGCATCCACCGAGAGGCTATTGCTGCCAAGGGAATGCCTGACAGCTTGAATGACGTTTTGGACACCACAGTGAAAATGGTTCACTTTGTTAAAGAAAGACACTTGAACTCTTGTTTATTTTCTGCATTATACAATGATATGGGCAGCGACCATGTAACGCTTTTACAACATACAGAAGTGCGCTGGTCATCAAGGGGCAAAGTATTGACATGTTTTTTGGAATTGAGAGACAAGCTATTTTCACTTGTCTGACAGTTTGCATGATGACGAGTTTCTCACACAACTGGCCTATCTGGGTGATGTTTTTTCTAGCCGGAATGATCTGAATCTAAGATTACAGGGACTCTCCTGGGGCTATGATTGGGGCTATGATTAAGACGTTTTTTCTGTCTGTATTAACAAGGACAACACACAGATCTTTCCATCATTGTATGATTATTGTGTGTGCAAATGAACTCAAGCCTATGGACAATGTCAAATGTGATATAGTGAAGCACCTGAGTGAGCTGGGTGCGCAATTACGCAGGTACTTTCCCGAAACGGATGACACAAACAACTGGATTCGTTATCCCTTTCATGCCCTGCCTCCAGTCCACTTACGGATATCTGAACAAGAGAGCCTCGTTAAAATTGCAACAAGCGGTTCTTATGTTTAATAAATGTATAGTATAGTGTGTGTGTGTGGATTACATAAGAAAGTGAGAGTGAGACAGAAACAGAGAGAGAGAGGCCTCCTTTTGTTAGTAGGTATCTGCTGTTAATTTATCAGCAGGGGAAATACAGTAGCACAGCATTTTCATTCAGTACTAGTTCTGCCTTCCCCTCTCATCGGATAGAGAACTAGAGCCAGGCAGGCCCAGGCCTTGATGCTGAGTGGAACTGACTGAACAGTTTTAGTTCCTTGAAAAAGATGTCTGTTCCACTGGGTTACGGAGGCCCTTGCCAATAGCTTCAACAGAAAAGTCGTGGGCAAATTCCATGAGCTTTTTTCCTCATGCTGCCTCACTCTAAGATTGACAAACGAATGCAGCAAAATCTTCTCCTGGGGTTCTTAAATACTGACTTAAATAGAAAAACCTAGAGAAACAGGCTTGGTAGGGTGAGGTAGCAGAGAAGGTCTGATGTGAAAAAGTACAGAGCATTCGCCATCTTGAGTAGTCAAGCAAACTTCAGCTTGGCAAACATTTATATTCAAATATTGTTGTATCCCAAACAATGAATTTACAACAGTTCCTCCAAGTTCCTTAGATTTAAATAACTGTGTATTTTCAGCATTACAGTCCGCCAAACCTGATAATAAAATATTAATTATCCCCAAAATAGAAAAAGCTAACTGGACATAAATTACATTAAAAGTCCTGAGCAACTGTCATCGTTTCCAATTTGTTGAGAAAGCACAGCATGAACAAAGTTTTTAACATGCAAATAATGATCCACTCATGAGTTTATCTGCAATAAAGAGCTTGGCACTTGGATCAATAGAACCACTGAATGGGCTCACTTGTAATTAGTGTGTGTGTGTGTGTGTGCGCTCTGTGTGTATGCACCGCGCTTTGAACTGCTATGTGTGTCTCAGTCCCGGTCTGTGTGCATTGCCCCACCTACGTAAGAGCCAAGGTTAATTCATACTGTCCTGTACGGGTGATCTTGAGAACACATTGATCTCTTGCCCCTCGCCTATGACACTTAACAGTAAAGCCCTCATCATAAAGCTGGTCTGAGAGGAGAGGCACAAAAGGTATGTGTGATAAACACTCTTTGCTGTGAGATATGGCTGGAAGGGCTTTCCTCCATGAATAAAATCAGAACATTCTAGTGTGTTCTTAGACTGTGCCTTGGGGGTTACTTGCCATAATTGGAGAAATTGACAAAAAACATATACCTTTGTTTAATCATTCCCTTTTTGTGTGTGTGTGGGGGGGTAAAGGGCCTTTGATTTGACTCATTCCACTTGAACAGAATAGTGAAATATGATTAACTGTGACCTTAACGGAGCAATTAGCCCCAAAGCATAGATCAACTAGAAAGGCTGGGGACTTTAGAGCACCGTGTGTCACTGGTACTGTACGCATCTGTACTAATTAGAGAGATTGTTGCTCAAGCTTGCATGAATGAAGAATGTAACTTCAAACCGAGCCTTAACAATGGACATCTTCATCACAGCTAGGCCTAATTATTACAGCCGTGTGAGAGCGGAGAGAGAGAGCATGCTAACTATTAGCCTTAACTATTAAAGTAAGGGGTTCTCCTTCTCCACTGGGCTCTTATTCAACAAGACACATTTCCTCTGTCTGCTTGTGAGATTTCAAGTCAACATTTCTCCATGCCAGGGAGGGAGGGAGGGGTGCAGTCAGAGGTTTGAGGTCTATTCCTCGGGCTATGCTCATGTTTCTCTTGCAGTTAACTCCTTCTGTTGTCTTTGCCTGTCTAGTCACACAGAGCTAGAGAACAACGGTAGGTCTATACTGTACGTGACGGTTCAACTATGTTGTGACAATCAATGTCATCTTAACATGCGGTGGAAAAGGGGCACCTAACAACGTAGCTACTAGACTGTACTTGGTCCTTGACGTTATGATGAGAGCTGACTGCATGCATTTCATTGGGATTCATTCTTCATGTGCAATATAGGAACTATGCAGTAGCCCTACTGTTTTATTTATTTTTATTTATTTCACCTTTATTTAACCAGGTAGGCAAGTTGAGAACAAGTTCTCATTTACAATTGCGACCTGGCCAAGATAAAGCAAAGCAGTTCAACAGATACAACGACACAGAGTTACACATGGAGTAAAACAAACATACAGTCAATAATACAGTATAAACAAGTCTATATACGATGTGAGCAAATGAGGTGAGAAGGGAGGTAAAGGCAAAAAAAGGCCATGGTGGCACAGTAAATACAATATAGCAAGTAAAACACTGGAATGGTAGATTTGCAATGGAAGAAAGTGCAAAGTAGAAATAAAAATAATGGGGTGCAAAGGAGCAGAATAAATACATAAATTAAATACAGTAGGGAAAGAGGTAGTTGTTTGGGCTAAATTATAGGTGGGCTATGTACAGGTGCAGTAGTGGCAGGCTCTGGGATGGCTTGTTTGCTTTGCTTGGTCATTATGGTCCAGTAACAAGTTCATATGTGCTTATTCTTTACGTTCTAGATTTCAATCACACATTGACAGTCGGTGGTGAGATGGCTTGGTTTGCTTGGCACAATACAGTAAGAACTTCATGTGTGCTTACACTGTGAGGGGAAAGCTATAATATCCTGCAGTGATTCACAGAGGCAAAGCGCAGGCTTGGGATCATCAAGAGCGCTGGCTATTTAAAGTAAAGCCTAATTGAAACTGAACCAACATTTCCCTGAAGAGAAGAGATCTCCTCTTTTGCATGTCACTGCTGGTTTTAAGGCCCAGGCTGGCACCAGAGATGGGCGTTAGGAGCCGTCACACTAACTGATTGGTCAGTCAGTGGCTGTGATTCCATGCAAAGTGGAATCTCTCTTCGTTAACAAGCTTCTTAATCGAGCACAGATTTACAAACGGTGTCGTCAACATCATTGCTTCCATTAACACGGACTGAATGAAGGAATGGAACAACGTCGATACCAATATTGATTATTGGAGGACCAAAAGAAGCCAATACCGATTAATCGGCCGATTATATATATATATATATATTTGTAATAATGACAATTACAACAATACTGAATGAACAATGAACACTATTTTAACTGAATATAATACATAAATAAAATCTATTTAGTCTTAAATAAATAATGAAACACGCCACATTTGGTCTAAATAATGCAAAAACAGTGTTGGAGAAGAAAGTAAAAGTGCAATATGTGCCATGTAAAAAAGCTAACGTTTAAGTTTCTTGCTCAGAATATGTGAACATATGAAAGCTGGTGGTTCAATATTCCAAGTTCTTCAATATTCCCAGTTAAGAAGTTTTAGGTTGTAGTTATTATAGGAATTATGACGAGTCAACTATTTCTCTCTATACCATTTGTATTTCATATACCTTTGACTATTGGATGTTCTAATAGGCACTTTAGTATTGGCAGCCTAATCTCAGGAGTTGATAGGCTTGAAGTCATAAACAGCACTGTGAGCAAGCATTGCTAAGAGCTGCTGGCAAACGCAGTAAAGTTTGAATGAATGCTTACAAGCCTGCTGCTGCTTACCACCGCTCAGTCAGACTGCTCTGTCAAATCATAGACTTAATTATAATAAACACAGAAATACAAGCCGTTGGCCATTAATATGGTTAAATCCGGAAACTATCATTTTGAAAACAAAACGTTTATTCTTTCAGTGAAATACGGAACCGTTCCGTATTTTATCGAACGGGCAGCAACCCTAAGTCTAAATATTGCACAACCTTCAATGTTATGTCATAATTATGTACAATTCTGTAAAATTAGTTTGCAACGAGCGAGGCGGCCCAAACTGTTGCATATATCCCGACACTGCGTGCAATGAACGCAAAAGAAGTGACACAATTTCCCTAGTTAATATTGCCTGCTAACATGAACTAGATATGCAGGTTTAAAAATATTTACTTCTGTGTATTGATTTTAAGAATGGCATTGATGCTTTTGGTTCAATGATTGTGCTATTTTGCGAATGCGCTTTTGTTAAATCATCCCCCGTTTGGCTAAGTAGGCTGTGATTCGATGATAAATTAACAGGCACCACACTGATTATATGCAACGCAGAACAAGTTAACCTAGTAATATCATCAACCATGTGTAGTTAACTAGTGATTATGTGAAGATTGATTGTTTTTTATACGATAAGTTTAATGCTAGCTAGCAACTTACCTTGGCTCCTTGCTGCACTCGCATAACAGGTGGTCAGCCTGCCACGTAGTTTACTCGTGGAATGCAATATAAATCGGCCATAATCGGCATCCAAAAATGCAGATTGACGATTGTTTTGAAAACTTGAAAATCGTCCCTAATTAATTGGCCATGCCAATTAATCGGTCGACCTCTACCTCAAACCTCTAGGTAAAAAATATGTACAAATGCCCCCAACTACAAACACCCTTATGATATGCATAACATAATGCTAAACTTAACATAGGGTAAACAGAACATCTTAAAATAGATACTTGAGCAAATTGAATGTAAAATATATATATATATATGGTCCTAAACTTCAGGAAAGTAGAAAACTGCTAACACATTCTCTTGAATAGGCCTACATTCCATTAAATACAGTGTGAGTGGGAAATATTAAACTTTTAACCTCATCTTTCTGGGCCAAGTAATTGAAGTAAAGCAGAAATCTATAAACTTCTTATGGCTCAGGCTGGCAAATATTTCCTTGTAAACGGAGTTGGTGGGTTGGGTTCTCTGGGACCTGTCTGTGTTCCCTCCTCACCTCACACTGCCCAAATGCATAGCATTCACAGGGCTATACATTCCCCTCCCTTCCAAATTGGGGCACACTTCAAAATAGTAGGGCTATTTATAGTTCTGGCCGTCCAGAATCATAACAGCAACCTGTGCAGCAGACCTGTACACAAGTCAGTCTAGTCATTACTACCCAGTACGTTTACAGCACTATGCATACAAGCCTGAGATCTGTGAGGTAGGCCTGTGGACGTTGGGGAAAACATTGAAATGGGCATATAGGCCTAGATGTGTAAACTTTAAATATAAACAACTGGTGTTTCTTACAGTCTGAGCTTTCGGACAAAAATAGTATGACTAAGATCAAACTGAAGGTCAATTGCAGTTGAATTGCTTTCATGTCTTCTTTTTTAAAAGAAACATTTATATGAAATAGCCTAACTCTGTCCTTCCGTCTTGACAAACAGCTCAAGCACAACCACTGATAGGGCTTGGTTCTCAAATGCAAAGAATAATGGTGACCTCAAGGTCCATCAAAGATAAAGATTAGTACTAATATGCATTGAAAACCACTTGTTGGGTGATAACCCTCAAGAGCGTGACAATCTTCTAGTGGCATTGTTTCTCCAAACAAAACAAAAAGCTTCACTGTATGTTGAGCAAACAGTAAATTATGCAACCCTGCATTATGGCCCACCTTAAAGCCACAATCTGTGTTTCAGCCCATTGATTGAACAGCAGGAAATATCCCATATTGTGCCTGAGAATACATAGGCCAGCTTCCACCTGAGTAGGTGAGGCCCGGTCTTGCAGACTGTTACGTTGTCTGTCTGCTTTACTGTCTGCCTACTAACCTACTACACTGCCTGCCTGCCACACTAGTTGCCTGCCACACTGGTTGCCTGCCACACTGGTTGCCTGCCACACTGCCTGCCTGCCACACAGCCTGCCTGCTTACAAATCATCCCCTCCATACCACACCACATGATCGCTGGATGATCTCACTGCAGTCCTCTTTGGAATGCTGGGAGCAAATTCTTTCCACATAGGCTGTTGGATTAAAAAAAGAGCAATGCCCTGAATGGTATGCACTGATTTGTAGGCCAAAGAGTAGTGATGAGAGAAGGCCCTCTGGCAGTGTGCGAGCCGGGGCACTGGCCTGTTCAGCTGTGGAGCTGAGCTGCTTGGACTATGAGTGGAAACGGGAGCTGGAGCTGGGCTGGATGAGAGCTGGGGCTGGGGAGCCGAGCTACCTGGGAGGGGAGCTGGGCTGAAGCTGCAGGGAAGCTGGGGCTTGAGGGGTTGGGATGGGGCAAGGACTCGGCTGGAGACGCTGGGGTTGGGGAGCTGGGACTGGGGCCGGAGCCCCTCAGGGGTGTGTACTTAGTCCCCTCCCGGTCTCCCTGTTCACCCAAGGCTGCGTGGCCAAACACAACTCCAACACCATCATTAAGTTTGCTGACAACACAACAGGCCTGATCACCAACCGCTACGAAACAGCCTATAGGGAAGAGGTCAGAGACCTGGCAGTGTGGTTAAGAGCTTGTAAGTAAGCATTTCACAGTAAGGTAAACACATGTTGTATTTGACGCATGTGACAAATAACATTTGATTTGAAGGACAAAGCGAAAACAGGTTTTTAGAAATGTTTGCAAATTCATTACAAATAAATAACAGAAACACCTTATTTACATAAATATTCAGATACTTTGCTATGAGACTCAAAATAGAGCTCAGGTGCATCCTGTTTCATTTATCATCCTTGAGATGTTTCTACCACATGATCGGAGTCCACCTGTGGTAGATTCAATTGATTGGACATGGAAAGGCACAGTGCATCAGAGCAAAATCCAAGCCATGAGGTCAAAGGAACTGTCTGTAGTAGAGGTCGACCGATTAATCGGCATGGCCAATTAATTAGGGCCGATTTCAAGTTCTCATAACAGTCTGTATTTTTGGGCGCCGATTATGGCCGATTTCATTGCACTCCACGAGGAGACTGCGTGGCAGGCTGACCACCTGTTACGGAGTGCAGCAAGGAGCCATGGTAGGTTGCTAGCTAGCATTAAACTTATCTTATAAAAAACAATCAATCTTAACATAATCACTAGTTAACTCCTCCACATGGTTGATGATATTACTAGTTTAACTAGCTTGTCCTGCATTGCATATGATCAATGCGGTGCCTGTTAATTTATCATCGAATCACAGCCTACTTCGCCAAACGGGTGAGGATTTAACAAGCGCATTTGCGAAAAAAGCACTGTCGTTGTACCAATGTGTACCTAACCATGAACATCAATGCCTTTCTTAAAATCAATACACAAGTATATATATTTTTTTACCTGCATATTTAAATTAATGTTAGCAGGAAATTGTGTGACTTCTCTTGCATTCTGTGCAAGCAGAGTCAGGGTATATGCAACAGTTTGGGCCGCCTGGCTCGTTGCGAACTGTGTGAAGACCATTTCTTCCTAACAAAGACCGTAAATAATTTGCCAGAATTTTACATAATTATGACATAACATTGATGGTTGTGCAATGTAACAGCAATATTTAGACTTATGGATGCCACCCGTTAGATAAAATACGGAATGGTTCCGTATTTCACTGAAAGAATAAACATTTTGTTTTCGAAATGATCGTTTCCGGATTTGACCATATTAATGACCTAGGCTCATATTTCTGTGTGTTTATTATATTATAATTAAGTCTATGATTTGATATTTGATAGAGCAGTCTGACTGAGCGGTGGTAGGCAGCAGCAGGCTCGTAAGCATTCATTCAAACAGCACTTTCCTGCGTTTGCCAGCAGCTCTTCGCTGTGCTTCAAGCATTGCGCTGTTTGTGACTTCAAGCCTATCAACTCCCGAGATTAGGCCGGCAATACTGTAGTGCCTATAAGAACATCCAATAGTCAAAGGTATATGAAATACAAATGGTATAGAGAGAAATAGTCCTATAATAACTACAACCTAAAACTTCTTAACTGGGAATATTGAAGAACTTGGAATATTGAACCACCAGCTTTCATATGTTCTCATGTTCTGAGCAAGGAACTTAAACGTTAGCTTTTTTACACGGCACATATTGCACTTTTACTTTCTTCATTATTTATTTGAGACTAAATTGATGTATTATATTAAGTTAAAATAAGTGTTCATTCAGTATTGTTGTAATTGTCATTATTACAAATATATAAAAATCGTCCGATTAATCGGCATCGGCTTTTTTTCGGCCCTCCAATAAATCGGTATCTGTATCGGCGTTGAAAAATCATAATCGGTCGACCTCTAGTCCGTACAGCTCCGAGACAGGATTGTTTTGAGGCACAGACCTGGGGAAGGACACCAAAAAATGTTGGCAGCATTGAAGGTCCCCAAGAACACAGTGGCCTCCATCATTTTGGAACCACCAAGACTCTTCCTAGAGCTGGCCACCCAGCCAAACTAAGCAATTCGGGGAGATGGGCCTTGGTCAGGGAGGTGACCAAGAACCTGATGGTCACTCTGAAAAAGCTCCAGAGTTCCTCTGTGGAGAAGGGAGTAGCTTCCAGAAAGACAACCATCTCTGCAGCACTAAACCAATCAGGCCTTTATGATAGAGTGGCCAGATGGAAGCCACTCCTCAGTAAAAGGAGTTTGCCAAAAGGCACCTAAACGACTCAGACCATGAGAAACAAGATTCTCTGGTCTGATGAAACCAAGATTGAACTCGTTGGCCTGAATGCCAAGCGTCACGTCTTAAGGAAACCTACGGTGAAGCACAGTGGTGGTAGCATCATGCTTTGGGGATGTTTTTCAGTGGCAGGGACTGGGAGATCCTTCATGAAAACCTGCTGCAGAGCACTCAGGACCTCAGACTGGGTCAAAGGTTCACCTCTCGAACAGAAGAACAACCCTAAGGACACACCCAAGAAAATGCAGGAGTGGCTTCGGGACAAGTCTCTGAATGTCCTTGAGTGACCCTGGAGAGACCTTTAAATAGCTGTGGAACGACACTTCCCATCCAACCTGACAGAGCTTGAGAGAATCTGCAGAGAAGAATGGGAGAAACTCCCTACATTTAGGTGTGCCAAGTTTGCAGAGTCATAACCTAGAAGACTCAAGGCTGTAATCGCTGCCAAAGGTGCAATAAAGGGTCTGAATACTTTAATAAAATGTGATATTTCCGTTTTTTTTATTAAAAGTCAAGGGATCTGAATACTGAATACTTTCCGAATGCACTGTAATAACAATAATAATAATAATAATTAAACGGTTATGACGGTTATTTTATTTTTGTGAAGGTCTTCATCCATAATCGTCAGTTACACTATTACATGGTAATTGTGCCAGCCCTATTAAGGGCCACATTATGAACCATCCAAACGACAACAAGAGCTCACACAGTTTTAAAAAATGTCCCGCCTCCAAGCAGTGACGGTTGCAAGAGCAGCGTGTGAAATTCAACTGAACATACCTCCTCCCTCCCAAGACCCCATTGTTTCATTCTCACACCTAAATGACATATGTAACATCCAACTGACACTCACATGCACAGGCTCAGGATTGAGGAGACTGCTGCAATGGTAGGAAGCGCCAAACAGTGTATAAGATTCTGTTCTTTAGGGTTCATGGGCATCTGTCTTATCACTAACCTACATCATCATGTCCACATTCATCAGGGCAAATGACAAGAGGTTTAGGCGCAAACAACTAAAGAAGAGATGTAGCCTTGTATTTTCCAGCAGTATTTCAAGCTGTACATGGAACACCATTTAGAAATCTGAAGTCAAGCCAGAACAGAGCAGTCCAATGTCGCTGGAAGGCGCACCGTCATGCAAAATTCATCATTTAAGGAAGATTTTGGTTTGGGACTGCCTGCCTCTCTAGGTGGTGGTGACGGTGTAACCTATTTTTAAGGTAGAAGCACTCAAAGGATATGTCAAATGAATTATGAAAACAGTTTGCTGAGAGACGTGTCTTGAAGGGATGACAACTACTGGATTGCCAGCATTTTTGCAACGTTTCATTTGTTGTGCATGGTAGGCTAGATAAGAAAATCCAGCCAGATTCCACAACTTGCTAAAATAAGGGCCATGAGGAGTAAATCATCACTTTAAATCTGTAAAATTGCACAATACACAGTAATCCAGTAGCAATTACACGGTAATCCAATACAAGCATAGTTGAAGAATGTAGTAGTTTGCAGGAATTAGACATTCAATAAGCAAATGAATGCATATGAAGACTGAAGATCCTAAATTAAGTACCTACTTCTCCAATAAGGTTCTTCTGACCGTCTGTAGTACAGTACAGGCTTTAATTTACTGGACTGAGTTCCAAATGAACACTGCCATCTCTGTCATGGTTGACTATTTTATCAGTGGATGGTGCAGATTGTTGTCACACCTCAGTAGATGTGCTTGTTTCACATGTTGATTCTTCATTAAATGGCAGCTTCATTATTTCGGGCCAGCAGCGTAAAGAAGGTTATAAGAGAGAGCCTGATGTCATCGTGGAGGGCTGAACAGCAGAAGTCTCTAAGAAAGGCTTTGGGAGACATGGACAATCGCTAATTGGATGAGGATTTCATTGGGCCGGCTGGGAGAAATGACCTTATGCAATGTGCATAATGAATGGCTTGGACGGGAAGGAGATGTTATGTTTGTGCACAAGCCTGCTGCCAGGGTGGGCTATGGCTAGGCTATTTTAGTTTTTATTCAACTAAGAACTCAAGTTTTCATCTATGGGACGTGTTATTCAAAAAGTTAAAATAAGATCAAGAAGTGTAAGTAGAATAAATTATTATTTAGGCCACAGTGCAATGGATCAGACTGATAATCTGGACATATGAGAGTTTCTAACTAACATTGAATAGCCTACATTGAGTTATGTAAACCCCCAATCCCTATGATAGTAGGGCCTTATAAAATCTGGTGTATTTTGTACCCGATTCCATTTAATTGTACCCCCAAATTACATTTTCTCAGTTTTGTTTTTCTAGGTTTTGTTTTTTCCAACAACAAAAATCACAACAAAATAGGGTGTTCTAAGTCCACCACAACGCTAAACCCTTTAACATTGAAATGTTTGTTCCAGGAGAAATATGAAAAGCATACGCATAACCATGGTAGCAATTGAAAGTGAACAGTTTGCAGATTATGTGTAGAACTGCAGCAAACCATTGACATCATGTATAGTTTGTTACTGTACAGCCACTGCGTTCCAAGTTAGGCGTTTATCAGTTCCCAAATATGCCATTTTCAACCTGTATACGGGTATGAGCGTAAAGGGCTACACCACATCAGGAAACCACTTTTCGAGGCCTGGGAAAAGTCTAAGAAATGTTGAATTTTGTGTGTAGTTACCCTTTAATTCAAGTGCGCACCAGCCAGAGACAATTGTTTGGTTAGCGGTGTTTCTGTAGCGCTCATGTGATTTTGATTTGACTAAACAAAGCCGTTTACAAAACAAATGGAAGCTGGATTGATGCAAATAATCATGATATTATTCTGCCAGGTAGGCATAGGCTACAGTGTAGTTAACATTTCATTTACAAGGTTTTTGGGAAAGCCTTTCCATCAACCAGCAGACTATCATTAGCATTATTGCTAACGGCTACACGAAGTGTAGACTAGACAAACGGACGATCCACACACACACACACAGACAGGGGCATTCCTGTGCCATTTTAGAAAGTTGCAGGAAAGTACGAATCACTAACCAGGTTTCCATCCAACCTTTTCATGCGAGTAAAGTACATGTCGGATAAACAGACCTGATGGAAAAATCTAATTTGTTGGCAAAATGTACAAATGTCAACAAAACAAAATACACTAGACAATGTGGGATCTTCTTGTATCTGTAAAATGTATTATGCGAGAAATGGTGGTGGAAACGTATTTATGCGCAAATATTGATATAATAACCACCATATGGAAGAAAACTTGGGAGTCACGTGATGATATGTTGTGTGGTCCTCCCACTATGACTGGGAAAGCATGCAGTTTATTAGGCTGATGATGAGCTTGATGCTTGGTTGCTGTTTGACAAATAAAAAAATGATATTTTGCCCTAAATGTCATTCTATAGGTAACCTACCTACCCACACTGTATCTGCCAGCTATTAGCTAGAGAGCACATGCCAAGGCCAGACTGGGCACATTCACTACATAACACAATTTCTTTGTGGCAAAACCATCAGTAGAGTTGAAAATGCAAAAGAAACCCATTTAACTTGTATTTTTGATTTGGTACATGGGAATTTAACTGCAAATAAATATGGCATGTTGCTTATATTTTAGAATATTTACATGAAAATCTGTCCCAATTGGATGAAAACCTTGCTACATATGCATTTTGTTTATGTCTTATGATTATTTTAGCAAATGAATGCATTTTCCAATAAGTTCAATACATTTAGTTGATTTCCTACAAAATTCAATAAAAAAAAATATATTGTTGAATTCCATTTTAATGTCTAGATTCCGTGATTCCATTTGCATTGTCCGCAACACATATTTTATAAGGCCCTACATATTGTAGGTTATAAATAATTGAAATGGCTTTCTCCAAGTTCTCATCACTTATAGGTTTGGTGAAATATGTACTGATAATATGAGAAACGATGCACAGATAAAGCCAAATGTCCCATTAAACTCTGAGAAGAGAATACTAATGATGTCCAGGCACAGCGATAAAATTCAAGAGCACAAAATGCCTCTATTGTTCTGAAGTTGCACTGGGGAAGAATGTCACTCAAAACCCTTTTGTTTTCATGAATACATCTCGCCAAGCCCACTAACCCTGGTTTGTTTTAGATTTTACAGCACAGATTCCAGCTCGTAGAGGCTGAGTGACATTTTCTGGAACATCGCCATCGTTCTGCACCACTCTCCCTGTTCTTTCTGCACACAAAAATACTAGCAGGGGTGTTCAGTTACCTGCTTTAGAAAATACAGCATTCCTGCTTCTCAGGTTTCAGACAGATTTGGACCGCCTCCAGATATTGAGAAATTGAATCCACCGTGCTGTGGTTGGTTGGTTAGACAATCATTGCGTCATTCTGCCTTCTGGGTAATCATGGGTGGATGATGGCGGGTGAGAGTCAAGTATTTATAGGACCAGTAAGCTAAATATATTAAGTTGCCCTTCTGTAAATCAATTACAGACTACTTTAGTAAGCAGAATGTAATTACTTAGCTATAACTGAGGTAGCTAGACAAAATAATGATTACATTTAAATGAAAGGTAAGTGACACAGACAAACTAAGGCTTCTCTAGCTGCCTGCAAAGCTTTTTCATCTTGTCCTGCTGCCAAGTAATCTAATAAAAGCAACTTTTTTCATCCACAAGCCTTGTGGTTCTTCGGAAGTATCTTTATGCTTTGTACAACCATTGATGCCTACCTACACAAGAAAAGTAGGCCTAGCCTATAACATCCAGTTTTTTTTTAATGATTCAGCTACCTGTTTCCAAACAGCACCTACCGCCACACCCACAGACCAAAATTATTTTTCAAATCAGTTACTAGAATTTATTAAGACAGAATACAGGTGTGTCAACATCAGCTGTGCTCATAACTGATGAGAGAAATAATTTGGGCAATAATAGGACATAACCTAGTAATTGGTGTCATTGATTTAGGCCAAAACTCTGACTCTGCATCCCAGACTTCAGGAAAAAGCGCCATGACCAGCCATCAATAAGGGGGTATTGGCCCTGAATAGCACTGAATAGCGAGTGTTATATGACTGCAAACTGGCGCAAGGCCAAATGGAATGCTAGGGCCTGGGTGAGAGAGATCACCACTATGACAGAGAACATAATAATAATATAAAGTGTATGTGGAAGTACAATTTGTATGTCTGCAAGGCCTCTTCAGATTGAACGTTTGGACAGCTCTCAACAAGGGAATTTGTAATTTGGGTGAGCAAAGCCTATCCCTTTCACTTTCCATCCCGATAATAAATTAAACCAACAAGCTAATAGGCCTGCCTATATTCAGTGAATGAACGGCCGGTATGATGAATGGAATAGATTGGTAGAACAAATTAAATGCCAATAGGATATGATCCAACAAAGCCATTTGTTAGTCAGACTCTTCCAGAGAAGAGAATTGAACCGCCATGGCAAGACGGGTTGCATATGTAAAATATGTGAGCTCAGCAGCTCTGAGCTAGCTGTCTGTCTTCGGCCTCCTAAACTCATGCCCCATCATGTTGGTCTCTTACAGAGCATGGACTTGAAATAGCTAGATTGTAGCAGAGGGTGTGAATTTAAAACTAGTTGGTGACACCTTATACTGGTAACAATTTCTAATAAGTTGCTTTTATACTGGTGTAGTGACTGTAATTACACAAGTAGTAACAATGTTGTATTAACATGTTACATAGTAGGCCTACATTAGTTCTAACCAACTACATTTCTTAGATGAGCTGTACAGTACACTGCTGGGTAATTCTGCTGAATCAGCATTAAGTCAAACAAATGTTGGTTTTGGATTACTAATACTATCACATATGACATCTACAGCATAACATTCGTTTTATTGCCTAAAATCCTTGCCAAAATCCATCACTGATGTCCCACCCAGTTAGATTTGAAATACTTAGTCTCTGAATAAGCCTAGTATAACTATACTGTATATATTCGCTGCTCGTTTTGAAAGGGGTGGTAGAAGCCAACCACCATCCATGGTTCCGTACACGAGTAGCTAGCTGCCTGGAAAAACGCCTTTCACCCCACCCCCAAAGAAAAATGAAGCCATGGGATAAGACTGACCGGACCGGTGAAAAGGGTAGGTCGGATAGGCTACTGAGGGTAAGACAGGCAGGGACTTCACCAGGGGCTGCGCCCGGGTGATAGTTGGATAGTAAGCAGTTATGCAATATCTGTAAACAGTTTACGATAAGCTTGAAATGGGCATGGTCTAATTGACTCCGCAACCAAAAACACATTTCTTAATGAACCAGAAAACATTTTTTTTTATCAAAGTTAGCTGGCTAACTCATTGATACCCCTCTGGATTGGTACTTTTAACTACCTAACTATAGTAGTTAAGTAAGCTTTAGTTGCCCCAATACAGGAGATCATGCTTCTCCCAACCTCGTCCCTGCACGAACGCAGTTTATCTGCCTGCATGCAGTCCCGACAGCGCTGGGTAGACATGTGGCTATATTCGGCTCTGGCTATTTAGTAAATGTCACATTTGTGATGAACAATGTTAACCTACAACGGTAACCTGTTTTAGACAACAAATTACACTGATTTGCAAAACAAGTTCTAACAGCTATCCACATCCAAACCCTCCTCGCGCTTTCGTGAAAGACAGAGCCTCACGCTACAAGCCACGCTGCGCAGTGTTCCAGTCTCACCCGACAGCAGTTTACATCCAGAGGCGCTAGCTAGCTACACTAAACTTTGCTTTCTGTGTTCTAGAAAGTCAAGAAAGATGCATACAATTACACCATATTTCAAATAACACAAGACTCCCTTGATCTTGGAATAATACACTCACCTTATTGACAGGCCTCTGTAGAATTTCAAACAAGCGCAATCAGACAGCCTTGCACTTGGGATGGGAAGACACAACTTGAAAATAGTTGCTCGCGCAACAGCTTTGCTTTTCTTGCTCAACACGCTCCAGTGGTCTACATTCCCGATGAGGACAAGCAGCTAGCAGTTGATTTCTCAGCTGACTCCTCAACACACACGAAACAACTCCTCCCTCCCCTCTCGACTGACTCCGCCCACATCGCCTCATGTCTCTGGGCTCTAGAGGAATATTCAGTACTCATCAAACTGAACAGAGAGAGAGAGAGAGAGAGAGAGAGAGAGAGAAGTGAAGAACAAACATCATTGTAAATGCGACTTAACTTGCATCTCGTCACAACACTGTATACAGACATGACATTTGAAATGTCATTATTCTTTTGGAACTTTGAGTGTAATGTTTACTGTTAATTTTTTGTTTATTTCACTATTATCTAATTCACTTGCTTTGGCCTGGTATACATATGTTTCCCATGCCAATAAAGCCACTTGAGAGAAAGCATTTGATTTGATTTATTAGGATCCCCATTAGCCGACGCCAATGGTGACAGCTAGTCTTACTGGTGTACGACACAACGAAAAATACATTATAGATAAAATACTTTACAATTTACATACATTTTCAAACATTAACATGTAGTGTGTGTGTGCAGGGGGGGAGAGACGTGCCGAGAAGTCCTGTCTGCAGACATAGCACACTGCTGCAAAAATAGACAGCAAATACACAGCAAACTTTTCCCAAATCAGTAGATACAGTCCCCATGCTCGTTCCCATGTAAATCAGGCCCCGGGGTCTCAGGTCTCAGCCTGGAGTAAGCATGTGGGTGCTAAGAAGTGGAGCAGGGACCCTGGAAAGTTGACAGTATTGCTCAGGTTTTATTTCAGTTCCAGCCCTTTGGCCTAACCTTATTTCGGTCCATTGTGTCACTATTTTGTAGCTTTTCAAACTGTAAATCTAAATGATACTTACATAGTGGTCCTGTATGGCTCAGTTGGTAGAGAGTGGCGCTTGCACCACTAGGGTTGTGGGTTTGATTCCCTGGACCACACATATGTAAAAATGTATGCACGCATAACTGTAAGTCTCTTTGGATAAAAGCATCTGTAACATACACCATACAATTACATATAACATTTTGGGGTACACTACAAAATGTACAGTTGTTGTTTTTCAATTTCATAATCTCCTATTGGTCCTGTTGCATAAAAGTTGAATCAAGAGTTCAATGCTCTGGAGTTACCTTTCCCTACTCCTATGCAGTGTTTTGGTATTTCACCCCTCCAAGCACTCTGTTGCAATAGGCTTACAGGGGTTACATGCCCTGCACTAACCATGGTGTTGAGTATATATTCCTTCATATAATTGTGAAAATGTAGCCATTGTGCTATTAATGTGCCACAGTATGTGATTTATCAATCTGATTATTCTAATAAGACACCTAAAATGGGATTTACTCAATGAACTCAACCATGGGAAAGAATTCAAAGAGTCTGTAGTGTAAAAGGTTGTAAGTCAATCAAGACCAGTGTTGTGTGACACTGGCAGGCGATATGCCATGCAGGCCGCCCAGAAACTGGTGTCTTATCTGTGCCAAGTTGCGGAAATTTGGAGTCACTGGACAGGCTGCGTCTCAAGCCAAAACCAATCCATCTAAGGAGAATGTGGACATTGAGGCTTCTCTTGCACTGTCAACAGGAGAGGTCATGGCTGTTATGGTCAACTCCAGAGAATGCCAGGGAGGAGAGTAAAGAACAATGGATGTGCTTCGAGAAATCGCACAAAGTCCATTTTCTTCCCTCCCCCGCTTCAAGGGATAGTGTTGGTGATCTTCTGGAAGACTCCCTAGCAGAGAAAAAAAATCTGAAAGAGACTGTATCCTCTGGCAGCTTGGTGAGTCCAAACATCCTCATACTTTCACCTTCTGAGAAAAAGCTTGGATCTCCTGTAATGACAACCATTGAGAAATTATCCAGTGTTGAATTGAAGTCAGAAGCCACTAAAGTTTTTAGCGAAGTCTATCTGCACAAACACCTGCTTGCACACCTGAGCTTTCAAGTAATCTGGCCAGTGAAAGGAATCTACCAGCTATGTCAGAAGACCATTTAACAACTACAATTAAATGTAGGTTCTGAAGCCTCTAAAATGGTGGATTCCTTTCTGAGGAGCAGGCCCAGAGTGGTTCCAGTTCTCCTCAGGCTGTGAAACAAGGCAAACTACTGTAAATCGCTCTGGATAATATAATCTGCTGAATGACTCAAATGTAAATATGACACCAACGACCGATTGCTCTCGTGACATTAGGAGGCTCTGAAGGTTTAAGAAGTAGTACGCTAATCAGATGTTCAACAAATACGCAGTTTATTTATCAGTTTACATTTGCTTCAGCATTGTCAATATTGAGTTAATAAGGGCTCAGTAAACTACTTACTTCAGTTGATTGAATAGTATATGGTATAATGTCATAAGGTGAATGCACCAATCTGTAAGTCGCTCTGGATAAGAGCGTCTGCTAAATGACTTAAATGTAAATGTAAATGTAAGTCTGGAACGTTCCTCAGCTGAGCCTGCCTAATGACAGGGTAGGGAAGACAGAGGACCCGTCCCAGACTTGTAGTATCTGGGTGAAGAGAACAACGGTGGTTCCATACTGTGTGACCCTGCCAAACACGCCACAATATAAAAGGGCATTGTACACAGACACAACATCACACCTGGGATCAGATCTCCTCTCTGTAACATTATTCATGCATTAGGCCCATGTGACCATAGCCTCTGTCACAGGCTTTCACTTCGGCCAATCTTGGGAGCCGAGGCTAACGTGAACATAGTTGCATTGAAAAGCTGCATTTGTTCTTCCCACGTTTTTCATCACAAGGATGTTCAGGAATTTCACTGCAACTTATATACCTGATGAAACTGTGTACCTGACAAATAAAATGTGATATTGCAGGAATCTTACTTACAAAAGTAACAAGTGGAAATGGTGTTAAGACAAATAATTGATAGCCATCATCCTTCTCAACCATGAATGCTGTGAGTTAACCACTACCTTCGTCTATGCTGTGTCATGAGCTGCCAGTAAGTCTTGATTTAGAAAGAGATTTGTTTTTCTGCATTAACGGTTGTGGCGGTGGTTGGCTTGGAACCAACCAAACACTCTGTCTTGCTGCAGTTAGTTTCATAAGACAGAGAATGGCCACAAATGAGCAGGAATTCTGACCGACAGAGGGCCTGTGGGCCAGCAAGTATTTACAGACCTACAGTGTGGAGAGGATTACCCTTTCTGGCAGCATCCCAAATGACACCCTATTCCCTTTATAGAGCACCACTTTTAACCAGGGCCCATAGGGTAGTAGTTCACTATACAGGGAATAGGGAGCTATTTGGGACACATACTTTCTTTGTATATGGTGAAATCTGGATCGCATGTCAGACAACAGACACATACCCAGAAACCTAATCCCCAGATCACTTACTTTTTGTGGGCCTTTGAGAGAGGCAGAGCAGGGAGACTGTGAAGCTGAAGTGAAGGGACATTGTGCTCCCACTGCTGGTCTTAGTTCTCTCACTAACCCCTTCCCCTTAGCCCTAACTGGGTAGATCTGTAAGATGGAATCAAAATAGTGTAATAAACCACCACTACCCTGATTATACCGATCCAGACCGTTCAGATCTGCAAACGCTGAAATGTTAGGGCCCAGGAGGCCATCTATAGGATTTTTGGGGGAACCTAAACCAGTATGGTCAGGGAATACAGTTTAAGTAAAGTTATATGTCAGTAATGCCACAAGATGAGCCATGGTTCAGAGTAGCTTGGAATAGTTGGGAGAGCTCTGATGTGGAAATCCTCTCAAAACAACATGTAAGCCTGGTGGCATCATAAGAAAGAGGTCTGTTTGGCTTCCAGATTTCATAAGGACAACAATAACCACAGCCAACAACCAAATGAGAAACACATTACTGCATGTTAGATGAACTGCTCCATGACTCAAGAGCTTGCTACACTACCAAACGATCAATACATAAATATACAGAAGATTTTACCCTGCAGTTATAAGCTCATTGTTACATTGCACTTACACTGTATTTAGGATTAGGGTTATTGCAAGTAGTTACACTGTACTTACATTATAGCTACAGTGTAATTTAAAGTGCACATCCAGACAGTATTTAAGATCAATGTACAGAAGAAAAAACCGTTACATGGTTACAAAAATCATTTATTGAAAAAAGTATAATTTGTGGATGAAATAAAATGTGAAATTCTTCCAAAAACAACATGCACTTAACATAAAAAAGCAATAGCTTATAAAACTACATTTGATTGGATTTCTATTATTCTATTTATTTCCAATTTTAACAACAGTTTATTACTGTAATCATTTATCTGTAGTTAACAAAATCTACAACTTTCTAGCCTCAAACACAACTCTGGAACTTGAAGCCAGTTCCTTTGCTTTTTTTCATTGTTCCTCTCTAAATCAGGGACTGATTTAGAACTGGGACACCAGGTGGGGAAATTCATTATCAGGTAACACAGAAAACCAGCAGGCTCCAGACCTCGTAGGGTAAGAGTTGAAGGTATTCAACTCCTACCCTTCAACTCTTACCCTACGAGGTCTGGAGCCTCCTGGTCTAGAACATTACTAAACATCTCAACTGAATTTTAAGGACCAGTCTAGAATCTTGTGGTCCCTATTTTCATGCTTTACACTGGCCCTTTAAGTCTATCATTCAGTCATTCTGATCAATATAGATAGTACTCATTTGCAAGATATATTATAATATCCACTTTTGCTTTCTTTCAACTACTATAGTAATGCCATAAAACATCTAGAGAAACAAGCTCATGTACAGTACTGCACATCAGATCTACTGTTGAATACAATTTTTTTAAATTGATTTTACCTTTGTTTAACTAGGCATGTCAGTTAAGAACAAATTCTTATTTGCAATGACGGCCTAGGAACAGTGGGTTAACTGCCTGTTCAGGGGCAGAACAACAGATTTGTACCTTGTCAGCTCGGGGGTTTGAACTTGCAACCTTCCGGTTACTAGTCCAACGCTCTAACCACTAGGCTACCCTGCCGCCCCAATAACAATAACAAAAAGCTGTGCACTGAAGCCCCATGCAAACAACATAGAACACTTTGTGATTAAATAAACAATAAAATCATAGCAAATATTAACCAGAATTGTTTTCTGAAAATGGAGTAACAGCCCATACCTCTTGTTCATTACTCATATATCTATTGATTAGTAAACTATTTTACTAAGTCATGGTGATATTATTCACCAATAGTTACACATAAACAGAAATGTTTCAAAAATGCTTTTGCAATGTCAAGAAAGGATGTTAGTAATATTTTCTCTGAATATTAAAATAAATATATTAAGAGGCATTATAAATCAAAAAAAAAAAAACATGTAAAGGTTGAATAGCAGCATAGATGAGATCTAAAAACCCAGAGCTTTGCAAAAATAAACTAGAGTAATGCTACCCTATTCCCTATTTAGTGCACTAGTTTTGCCAAGGGCCCATAAGGTTTTGGTCAAAAGTAGTGTACTATATAGGGAATAGCCTGCCATTTGGGGTACATACCTAATCACCACCTGGAGATGAGAGTCCCTTGGAGCCAAATTTAGTCATGCTTGACCAGTGTTACTGGTGACCAGTGTTACTCAATGCACTATATCAAGGAGTCTGATCCATTGCATCCTATTACATGGAATATATACAGCAAATATGTAATAATCAAATATAACACTGACAGTAAGACAGCATGAGGCATCAATTCCATGTGGACTAGTATTAAAAATTAAAATAAAAAATAAATTATAAAATAGCAAAAATAATTTCCTAAGATTACTACTACTATCATCATCATCATCATCATCATCATCAGCAAGAGCAGCTAATAAAAAGCAACAAAAATTATTGGCACATGCTTTTGTACAGCAATTAATCTTTCCAGTTATTGCAACTATTCAAGTACACATAACTGGATACATATACATAAGGACAGTGATAAATTAAGGTGAAAGACAACATATTATTTGGCTGCCTACGACGATTCTAATCAGATGGTTTGCAAGATGTTCTGGAATCATTCTGGAAGATTCTTTATTGTCCTTGTGAGAGGGATGATGCTGCTTGTATAGTACCAAGTCTACCGTTCACTTGAACTGTTTTTGTGGGGGCATTGACCTGAATAAAATAGATGAAACATGAAAACCTGTGTTATTTTTTGCTCTGTACCAATTAAAAATTGCCTGACATCGAGTTAAAGTTAACAGAGTTCAGATCATGCAAGAAGTCAAATATTTTGTAAAGAATGAAAGTGTTTTTATTATATTTGTCTCATTGGTTAATCTAAAGGAACAATACATTGCTCAAGCTGCACAGCCCCACAGACTGTGGAACTACGTGATGGAATCTTGGTCTCCAACTAGCACAGAATGTCTCCCAGGAGTTGTTTGTTCCGTCGCAGACATGTTGCAACAAAAGACAAGGTAATACTAGGTGAGGAATGGTGGGTAGTCGCCTGGCTGGTGAGTTCCCATGTGAGTGCATGCACAAAAGGGCATTTATGATCACCTCCATTTGCTCTATCTCAAAACATTGAATTGACAACCTGTAACTTTGATGACTAAACTCTCTCCCAATAACTGTCTCCCTCTTTTGTGTGTTGCTAATGTATTGTTAGTGTGGCTGCCTGCAGTACTGTACCTTCTTCAGGCGATCAGCTGCAGAGCCAGAGCGGATGGCCTCCAGCATTGCGTCCCGGGCCAGAGCGGGATTCCGCCCAGCCCCCAGAGGCTCCCCCACCATAGTGGGCTTGGGCTGAGTGGAGGGAGGGGCAGGAGGAGGAGGAGGGAGCATAGAGGGGGGTGGAGGTGGCGGAGGCACAAATGGAGGAGGGGGAGGCATGACATCCTCCTCAGTCTTCCTGAACTTGTCAAGCTCCTCTGCAGCCTGGGATATGGTCTGTGGAGCGTAGAGAGGGGAACAATGGCAGTCCAGATACATAGACCCATTTGACGGCTGCTTTCACATGCACACACACACACAATTTCCCTCTTATACCTTGTTAACCCCAGTGGTTTACTAGGCAACGAAACAAAAGTTTAAAGGCATTTCAAACAGCTTTGCAACTCTAAATTAAGCTGTCGCTAGCCTGGATCTACTTTAGCTCCTCCAACTAAATTTAACAGGTAGCTAAGGAATAGAATCAAGAACTCCCATCAAACATTCCATTCTTTTTTTATCAAACCTAAATTCCAAGTTATTGCCCTGAGAACCTGATTTAGTAATGCACATTTCTGAGATTCCTGCTGGTGAGCTGGGCAGGAACATTCTAGAGCTCACCACATCGGGCCTCCCTCACAACTACACATTTCCTCCTCTCATTTCACCATGGTCCTTACATGAAAACAAACCAGATCACATTCAAGGGGAACGCAAATAGACTCATATATATAATAAACATAGTGCTGCTTGTTCTCCTGAAATGAGCTATTCAGTGACATGCAACAGATCCCCTGTGCTACATCAAGACATTGCAAAACCAAAGCAAAACCCCATCTGACTCTTGGCTATAGCTTACCTTCCTTAGCCCTGCAGAGTTACTTTGGCCTCTAATGGCTGCCAGTAGCGCACATCGCTCATTCTCTTCCTCAACAAAGGACGATTTCTTCAAAGTGCTGCTTGCACTTGAGTCCGATACCTAATCCGACAGGGAAAATCAGGGAAATTAGAAACCAAACCCCCTAGATTACTCTCATTATAAGTAGCTGTAGACTTGCACTTTGTGAAGTTAGCATGACGGGCCTCTCTCTCTCTCACCTTTCTGAGCCTCTCCTTCCCATCCCCACACTGGATGGCCGACATCAGAGTGGTGTGTAGCGACGTGTCCATCTGGACCGACTTCATGATCACAGGTTTGAACTTCTTCACCGGCCCAAACAGACTGACCTGCTGGGGCTCTGGGAGGTCGTTGCTGGCAGCAGCTGCTCGTGGTGGTTCAGGCTTCTTTGCCAGGGCTAGATGACCTTTGGGACCTAGTGTCTCTGCAGGTGGTTGACCCTGCGAGGGCTTGGAGATGGCAGGTACCTGTTTAGTGGGGGATTGTGGTGCTGGTGTCATCTGTCTGGGACTGGGACTGTTGGGCCCATGCTGCTTAGTGTTATTGGCCACTGTATCAGAGTCCAGTGGCTGGGAGTTCCGTCCAGCAACTAGCAGGGTAGAACTGCTCCCATAACCACTCCTGTCCACTCCTTGCGTCAACTCACCAGAGACTACCTGTTTCTCTGCAGAGAGGTAGTCAGGGTAACATTTAGCACCGGCGTGATAGGATCCAGACCCAGAGCTGCTCTCCTTCTTCACTGGTACATTAGTAGATGTCCCAGAGGAACGCTGTGGATTTACATGAAAGGATCGACCCTCTTTCTGATAGCCGTAACTGCCAGGTGTTCTTCTCATGGGGTCATACAACTCTGTTGGTACTTCTTGGATGTTGTCAGCTTTGGCCATGGTGGGCTTCACAGCGTATTTAGCAATGGCAGAAGCTACGTACTGACTGGATGTTCTCCTGGACGGCTTGAGGAAGGAAAGATTTCTCTTCTGATCTTGGAGAATACCAGGGTTCAGTTTCATAGTCTTCTGCTGCACAGGAGTCTCTGAAACTGGAACTGAGGCCTTGCCCTCTGCTTCCTGTGAGATGTCCTTTGTTACCTCAACCACATCTTTGCATGTTTCCTTAGGTGTCATCTTGGCTACAGGTTCAGAGGCCTTAGGTGTTGCCTTGGCTGCAGGTGGCTCAGAGGCTACGACCCGATGGGTGGGTTTGTGGACCTCAGACTCTGGGCTCTGGGTCTTTGTGAAAGGGACAGGCCCTCTACTAGTGGGGACCGAATGTGCAGAAGTGTCCTGCTTCTCTGTGGAGCTCCAGAATGTTTTGGCTTTCCCCAGGAGTGGTGAGACAGAGTCATCTTTGTTGATCCCAGACTCAGAGGATCCGCCAAACTTGTTTCGGGCGATGGCTACTTTGACCATGTTGCCCTGATCGTCAATTCTAATGGCACCTGTTGTCAGAGTGGCCGGGGCCTCTGTTTGCTTCTGAGGTGGGGTTGCAACTGCGGGCTTGGGAGGGACGATAGTGAATGTCTTCATACCAAATCGGGAGACTGGGCTACATGTGATTTTCGTTTGTGCTTGGGAGGCAGAGTGGCCTCTATAGGTGGGAACCTCTTCCTCAGGGGACTTGGAATGGCTCTCTGGGACAGCGAGAGAGCTGTTGACAGGTGAGGCTTTCCTCTCAGCTCCCTCAGCGGACTCCCATCTTTGAACTTCTACTTTAGTCTTAGAGACCACTGCTGTATGGTCTTTCCCCGTGGTGCCATTGGCAAGCTTCTTCCCTGGTGATTTGAGGCGCTGCGCGGGCTGTGGTGGAGCAGAGCTGACTTTGCTGGAGCCGTCAGACGTACAGGCGTTGTTGTTTTTGTTCTGTATGCCACCAACACTTGAATGATGATGACTGTGGTTCAGGTCTTTATTGTCCGTTCTTTGAGAGCTACTCATTAGTGTGGCTTGGTGATCCGTCATGCTCTGTGTCTCGTAGTCCTCCAGGACTTCATCTATGGCTGTGACCGGGACCTCCATATCCACCACAGACACGGGGATGTCATTGCTCTCAGTGGACATCACGTAGGGGTGCTCTTGCACTGAAACAGCATCTATGTGACTTATATCTAGTGGACATGGACAAATTAAAATACATGTGTTAGCCGGCCTGCTTATTGACGATACAACAAATATTGTTTTGGTCCTGTGCATCCATTGTGGTTTCCAGGATGTCTCCAGTATGTCATTCATGTGCATTTGATGGACAATAAAACATTTTTTATTTGAATTTGTGTTCTACTAAAAGCTCACCTGCTAGATCAGCATCCAGATCAGCCAGAGTCTGGTTGAACTGAGTGGTGAGCTCTGGGTCCTCGTCATAGATGTCCTTTGTTTTGCCTGCTTTGTCGTTGTGGCTGATATCACTGCTGTGTCTAAGGGAGGAGGGGGTAATACAAGTTCAGTTTTGAACTGTTTTGCAGGTAGCATAAAAGGAGAACTCAAGTTAACTCAAAAGTTTGAAAGTTACATTTAGGTGATGGTGGAGTCTACTGCCCTTGAAATATTTATTCATAGTACTTAGTTCAAGGTGTCCACTGAGCATTCCTCTGTTTTATTTATGTTTCTTTTCTAAACTAACCTAAAATGGCATGGGGTTATATTTCTTCTCTTCTTGGCCAAGCCAAATAGAACTCTCCTCCTGCAGACTAGGTAGAGCCTATTTTGCTGAGAAAAACCCCAGAGCTTTCACTTTAGAGCCCAGCAGATTTAAGTGACGCTGCAGGCTTTGGAAGGTAGCCCCTTAGCTTCAACACACGTGGACTGCAGTGACTCAGGAAGCACTGTTGGCGCAGTAAAACAGGCCTTTAAAAACAAGTCGGTACAGAGACATGCGAGAGGTGAGAAAGCTGACTAAATAGTGAGAGACGCGAGGCAGAACTGAGAACTGGGAGCGAGGAGGGAGATGGAAAATCACAGGGAGGATCTGACTCCAAGACTAGGTACCATTCTAATGACAAAAACAGCTTTTGCTAAGGTCTGCGACAAGGCTAGTAGTAGTAAGTGCATAAGGGTAGGATAACTAAGAAATAATAATTGAAAAGCAGTGTGAGTTTGACTTTGCTAAGTGTCCACCCTGAACATTGCTATGATAATGCAGTGAGCAGAGCAGGTCAGTGGTAGCACAGCTACAGTACCTGTGTCTGGATCCCCACGTGGCACAGCCCTCGTCACTATCACTAGAACAGTCCTTGGTGAGGGGATGGATCATGGGGTGAGCGGAGCCAGAAGAGCCCAGGGAGAGGCTCCCGTCAGGGGAGGTAGGGTGAGTGGTGTCGGAGGCCGAGGGGGAGCTGACTAGGCCAGAGTCCTCAGTCATGCCCTCGGAGGCTGCATAGCCCTGGTCCTGGAAGCTGCCACTGCCACTGCTGCCCATGGATAAAGTCTCCTCTGCCTCTGGGGTCTGGGGTCCTGCCACAGAGAGACGCCGCGAGTGCAGCCAAGCTGGTGTCCGGGCAGAGGGGTGGTAGATCATCATCATCATCATCAACAGCATAATCATCAGTATTATCAACTGACAGAAGAAAGCTGTATAATGATGTAAAATAAGATGATCTAGTTACAATGTTATCTGTGGTCTATCGAGAAGAACAGTTCACAGCAACAACAAAAAGAGAGGTTGTACAAGCATGTGCATGACAGAGAAAGGAGGAAGCAGAGAGGGGAAGATTGAGAGAAATTGTATTATACAATGTCAGCTAGACATACATTCTGAGATAGACACACACTTGTGGCTCAATGAAACCGCTACGTTGATGTGGGCAGGCTTAAACATACCTTATGATCCTGTACTCAGTATTTCCCATGAACGATATTGACATGTTGCATCATATACCGTAGTCCTATGGTCTCCCACTTGGCTTTGGAGCAAAACATTTAGATTGTATAACGTCTCACTTATCTCACTGCCCATCAAGCCAAAAGCAGGAACATTAATACATACAGTTGAAGTCGGAAGTTTACATACACCTTAGCCAAATACATTTAAACTCAGTTTTTCCACAATTCCTGACATTTAATCCTAGTTAACATTCCCCATCTTAGATCAGTTAGGATCACCACTTTCGTTCAGAATGTGAAATGTCAGAATAATAGAAGATAATGATTTATTTCAGCTTTTATTTATTTCATCGCATTCCCAGTGGATCAGGAGTTTACATACACTCAATTAGTATTTGGGAGCATTCCCCTTAAATTGTTTAACTTGGGTCAAACGTTTCTGGTAAATTGGGTGAATTTTGGCCCATTCTTCCTGACAGACTGATGTAACTGAGTCAGGTTTGAAGGCCTCCTTGCTCGCACATGCTTTTTCAGTTCTGCCCACAAATTGTCTATAGGATTGAGGGCAGGGCTTTGTGATGGCCACTCCAATACCTTGACTTTGCTGTCCTTGTGCCATTTTGCCACAACTTTGGAAGTATGCTTGGGGTCATTGTCCATTTGGAAGACCCATATGTGACCAAGCTTTAACTTCCTGACTGATATTTTGAGCTGTTGCTTCAATATGTCCACATAATTTTCCTGCCTCATGATGCCATCTATTTTGTGAAGTGCACCAGGCCCTCCTGCAGAAAAGCATCCCACAACATGATGCTGCCACCCCCGTGCTTCACGATTGGGATGGTGTTCTTCGGCTTGCAAGCCTCCCCCTTTTTCCTCCAAACATAACGATGGTCATTATGGTCAAACAGTTATATTTTTTTATTGATCAGACCAGAGGACATTTCTCCAAATAGTATGATCTTTGTCCCCATGTGCAGTTGCAAACTGTAGTTTGGCTTTTTTAATGGTGGTTTTGGAGCAGTGGCTTCTTCCTCGCTGAGCGGCCTTTCAAGTTATGTCGATATAGGACTCGTTTTACTGTGGATATAGATACTTTTGTACCCGTTTCCTCCAGCATCTTCACAAGGTCCTTTGCTGTTGTTCTGGGATTGATTTGCACTTTTCGCAACAAAGTACGTTTATCTCTAGGAGACAGAACGCGTCTCCTTCCTAAGCAGTATGATGGCTGCGTGGTCCCATGGTGTTTATACTTGCGTACTATTGTTTGTACAGAAGAACGTGGTACCTTCAGGCGTTTGGAAATTGCTCCCAAGGATGAACCAGACATGTGGAGGTCTACAATTGTTGGAAAAATTACTTGTGTCATGCACAAAGTAGATGTCCTAATCGACTTGCCAAAACTACAGTTTGTTAACAATAAATTTGTGGTGGTTGAAAAACGAGTTAAATGACTCCAAGCTAAGTGTATGTAAACTTCCGACTTTAACTGTATGTTCCATTTATTAGGTTTACAGTATTATCCAGCCAGCATGCAGAGCACACCACTGAGAAGTCGTTAGAGAGATGCTTTAAAGCCACCCAACCCATGAGTGTGTGAGAGCTGGGCCTGTCAACTTCAGGCAGAGCTGTAATGGTGAAGAGAGCCTGTTCCTGGAGATCCAGTGACTCACACAGAGTGGCCCTCCCAAACCTTCCCCAGCACTGGCTTAGCCATCCAAAACAAATTCTTACACAAACATGAACTCATCCTTTCTCCCATCACATAAACCCAAATCATGCACAAACCAAGTCAAGACGCTAAGGCAGTAACTCTCTCTCTGTGCCAGTAACACTCTCTCACACACATCCAGTCATAGACATGTATCATCTCTCTATCCACAACATACTGAAACACACTAAGCCACATTACCAGCACACACAGACCAAAATCCCAATCACAAATAATTTCCTCATGGCCTCAATACACAAATGCTCTTAAGTCTTTAATGTCAAATGAAATGATAAAATATTAATATTTTCATGCTTGTCCATTTCAAGGAAATCCTTGATGTCAATGATCTGTCTTGGACGCCATGCTAATTTTGCACTTGTAATGATATGTTTTTAAATGCTTTTTTGTTGTACAATATAACACAATTAAAACCCACATGAATGCTGCTATTGACAAAGGCACTTAAAGGAGGGCTGAATATCTGGATAAGCCAATACAGAAGAGTTATTTATTTCACTCACTCACACGTCCAACGTAAAAGCTAAAAACATGTAAACAAGAGTGACTTCTATATAGCTCTCCACTGATATGTTATCGCAGTGAAGCTGCTTCTCACAAACCCACTAACACTAACCAATGTCCAAGGAGCTAATCTCATAAAAAGGATGAACCCTCCACATAAAAAGTGTCATTGATTTATTGGTCACTCCTTAATGGAGTCAATCAATCAGCATGCAGAGAAACAACAGCCTGGTTTCTAGTTACTAACCACTACAAACACTAAGCAATAACATAGAAACCTATACCACCACCATCAAATCATTGATATGGAGATATCGTATGACTTTCCTTACACCCTCATTTCAGAATGTATACATCAATCACTCCACGCTCAATACATGTATGGCTATTTCATCTGCACTTAAACAGCCTACTGATCACACACATCCCTGTCCCCATCAGCCCTACACGTCACGTTCCTCTTAGTTCTCTACCGAACAAACCACTGTATAACTACCTGAAATACAAAATGGCTTATAGTTTATACTGTATATACAGACATTTATAAAAACAAGCCACAAAAACAAGGAAAAGAAAAGACATCAACAAGAGAGGATTTGAAAGTGTAGAGATGGGAAAGAAAGGAAGTTCAAGGGGCAGTTCTAAGAACAGGAAAAGGAGGATGGAAGAAGCAGAGGTCCAGCAGGAAGAGATGAAGGTGCAGAAGAGGCGAGGGAGGAGAGGAGGTGGTAGAGGAAGACAGTGAGAGGACGGCAGGCCAGAGAGGTCTGTCTGTGTCTGTTCACCGAGGCTTGGAGAACGGGAAACGGACAGGGGCACAGCAGTAGACTGTGGAGGGGAGAGGCAGAGAGAGGGAAAAGAAGAAGATATGAGATAGAAACAGGACAGGGTAGATAAGTGTTCTGGAGCCCTGAAGAAAGAAGTTGCAGCTATCGCAGCCAGACAACAGAAACTCACAGCCTTTTACAGACAGCAGGAGATTAACAAAAACATACAATGAAAACCTCACAGGATGATTAACGTTGCGTCTTAAAATGGCACACTATTCCCTATATAGTGCATTACTTTTGAACAGAGCCCTATAGGCCCTGGTCAAAAGAAGAGCATTATATAGAGAATAGGGTACCATTTGGGATAAAAGGAACTTCACTGTCACAGCTGACCTTCAGCATTGGGCTCAGCTTGCCTATCAGCCTGTCTGTTATAAAGGAGGCCTCGTAACTGTTTAACTGGCTGCAAAGGAGATGAACGACGTGGCAAGCCTGGATAGAATGTCCACATGAGCCGGACTACACGTTAAGAGGGAAAACTGTGATACACACAGATTGATTTGAACATTCTTGTCATTTAGCAGAAGCTCTGATCCAGAGCAACTTAGTGCATACATTTTCATATATATATATATATATATTTTTGTACTGGTCCCCTCTGGGACTCAAACCCACGACATTGGCATTGCAAGCACCATGGTCTACCAACTGAGCCACACAGGACATTCAACAACAACTATGAAGTTCAGGGAGGGAAGCAGCACTGAAAAAGGAGAGGAGTTAGAGGAAGACATGAAGGTTGGAAGGAGAGTGGCTGGCTGCCGGAGGGAAAGGCAGCCCAACAGTAGAGGAGGTCAGCTGGGATGAGAGACCTACACTGAGGGGCCTCCTCCCCGTGGCTCTCTGGTGAGGCATCGGGGGAGTCTGGGTCTGAGGGAGGGGGAGGGTACTGCGGGGGTGGGGGGATGACTAACTGGGGGGGCTCCCGTACTGGGGTTCGCAGAGGTTTGAGTGGCACTGGACACTCAGCACCTAAAGAAAAGGAAGGATGCAGAATGGGGGAATGGGGGAAATCAATAAGCTTAAATTATATTGCCTTTGTTCATCATACTGTGCAGAAAGATTTAAAAAAAAAAAAAATTTTACATTATTAAACAATAAGCAAAATACACAAGACAATCAATGAATGGATACATTAACAAATAACTGAAAGCTGCTTATAACTGCTTAATGTATGTGGAGAAAGTACAGTATAGCTACTCGCTTGAGTGGAAGCCTCTCAGTGGCAATTGTGTTGCTTGCTGATCAGAGTCTCTAATCAGAGCCCCTTAAACAGAGCAGAGATAACATCAGACTCTATGCCCCAGACTCCAGGCTCTGAAAGGCTCTGAAAATATGCAACACATTTTGTGTCCAAAGAATTTTAAGTTTTGTAAAGCTAGTCTACACATTTTGTCATGAGGCTCTGAAAATATGCTGCAATTTTAAAGCTAATTTACGGCAATTCTACACTTTTTGTCATGGGTCAGATAACAAAAAAAAAATGCTATTTGATAGTGAATCTCATGCTATTGTTCACAGAAAATGTTGCAGTTTTAACCTTTTCACCTGTGAGTTCCAAATATCTCTAACGGTCGCCCCAGCGTGAGTTGTTGTATGCACTGGATGTCAGAATCAAAGTTGATTTGTTACGTGCGCCGAATACAACAGTGAAATGCTTATTTACAGGTTCTAACCAATGGTGCGGGAAAAAAAGGTATGCATGTGTGTGTAGGTAAGTAAAGAAATAAAACAGTAAAAAGACAACAGCAAGGCTATATACAGACACATGTTAGTCAGGCTTATTGAGGTAGTATATAAATGTAGGTATCGTTAAAGTGACTATGCATATATGATGAACAGAGAGTAGCAGAAGCGTAAAAAGAGGGGTTGGCGGGTGGTGGGACACAATGCAGATAGCCAATGTGCGGGAGCACTGGTTGGTCGGGCCAATTTAAGTAGTATGCACTGTTCCAAAATGTGATTGATGCACAACAGGACAGTTAACCCACGCTGCCTGCTAATTATCTATAGGCTGTTTCAACCTGTCAATTTCTAATTATTTTCTAACAACGGTATGAATTGAGGTGTGTTCCTCCTCCTCATTAATTCACATAAAAGTAGCCCATTTCACTGTTGCGGACAATATATGTTTGAGGCTTTACTACTGAGCCGGACAAACTTTTCTCTTCGATGAGAGCTCAAGCACCTCCCCAGTGTTTCCACAGATCAAATATGCAGATATTTGCGCAGTCTTGCACAAACTTTATCCCCCTGGCACATTTTCTGGCTGGCGCTCGCATTGACTTCATTGTTGTTTTCCTTACAAATAACAACTTCGGACATGTGTGCGTTCCTATCAAAGTAAGTGCCTTATTTTCTGTATATCGTGTTGTCTTTTCTACTGTAGCATACAGCATAATGTATTTCCAGTTTTATTCACATGTTTTCAAGTACAGTTTACAAATAATGCACTCTGATTATTGCATAGATTGTAATGGACACCTTTGATATGTGTAAAATACTTTTTTGAATGTTGTACTGATTATGATAGCTAAGCTATTTGCCAGCTAAGTGTGATGCCATGTTTGTTGACATTATACAATGCATTCTGGGTGTCACGTAAACATCTGTCAGACAAAATATGTTATAATGAGGTGAAGGAATAGTTCACTCATCTTTCGAGTAAACTTCCAGAAGTGAATGAAGGGAAGTGAATGATCATAACACATCCCCTTCAACATGCATACTGCAAACAGACCAAACTCCTACTTCTTATCTTTGGTTGACGCGGAAAAACAAACTGGGTGGCGTGCACACACTACCCATCGCCGGATTACATTCGATTTTTAGAAAGTGTTTAACTCAATTATTTTGATCAATGGTGAGCTGACGTGATGAATTGTAAATAGTTATTTATATTAGTTAATTCACATTGTGGTTTCTGTTAGCTAACTATGACTGCTTGTGTTACGTCAATCTTTCCTCAGTTAGCGCTAGGATTAATGTCGTCTACATTTTCCGGTTTGGATGATTGTGTTATGCTGCCGCTACTTCTGTGAATGTCTGAACATTGCAGCCAAAAATAAACTGGTCACATTCAGGACATAACTTTGTAAGGACTGTGTTTGTACAAAATATTTCTGTGAAGAAACAGTGTGGCCAGCTCAAACGCTGACTGTTGCATCAATCAAAACATCCAGGGGGTTTCAGAACAGTAGACCACTTGACAAAACAAGAATCTCCATATCTGGTGTTTTATGTAACGGTGTTTAACTTCTTGGATATAGGGGGCGCTCTTTTAATTTATGGATTAAAAAACGTTCCCGTTTTAAACAAGATATTTTGTCACGAAAAGATGCTCGACTATGCATATAATTGACAGCTTTGGAAAGAAAACACTCTGACGTTTCCATATCTGCAAAGATATTATCTGTGAGTGCCACAGAACTGATGCTACAGGCGAAACCAAGATGAAATTTCAAACAGGAAATGCCCCAGATTTTGAATGCGCTTTGTTCCAATGTCTCCTTATATGGCTGTGAATGCGCAAAGAGTGAGCCTACACTTTCTGTCATTTCCCCAAGGTGTCTGCAGCATTGTGACGTATTTGTAGGCATATCATTGGAAGATTGACCATAAGAGACTACATTTACCAGGTGCTCCGGTTGGTGTCCTCCGTTGCAATTATTGCGTAATCTCCAGCTGCGTCTATTTTACCATTTGCTTCAGAGGAGAAACCAAACTGCCACGAATGACTTATCATCGAATAGATATGTGAAAAACACCTTGAGGATTGATTCTAAACAACGTTTGCCATGTTTCTGTCGATATTATGGAGTTAATTTGGAAAAAGGTTCGGCGTTGTAATGACTGAATTTTCGGGTTTTTATCTTAGCCAAACGTGATGAACAAAACGGAGCGATTTCTCCTACACAAATAATATTTTTGGAAAAACTAAACATTTGCTATCAAACTGAGAGTCTCCTCATTGAAAACATCCGAAGTTCTTCAAAGGTAAATTATTTTATTTGAAAGCTTTTCTTGTTTTTGTGAAAATGTTGCCTGCTGAATGCTAGGCTTAATGCTATGCTAGCTATCAATACTCTTACACAAATGCTTGTGTAGCTATGGTTGAAAAGCATATTTTGAAAATCTGAGATGACAGTGTTGTAAACAAAAGGCTAAGCTTGTGAGCCAATATATTTATTTAATTTCATTTGCGATTTTCATAAATAGTTAACGTTGCGTTATGGTAATGAGCTTGAGGCTATAATTACGCTCCCGGATACGGGATTGCTCGACGCAACAGGTTAATCAAACTTAGTCAACAGTTGACTATAGATTTTCAGAATATTGTCATCTGGGAGTTCCATTTAAAAGAGGATCTGCTTTGACTCATATCAGTGATCACACACATAGTATGGGCACACAGCAGCAGTAAACTCAGAGAAACATTCAGAGAAATCTTTGTGATTATGATCTCACAGAAAGACTGATGGCACTGTGTGGACTGGAGCAGAACGGCCTGCCACGGGGTGTAACTGTTTGTTGGTCCTAAATAGAACCCTATTACCTATATAGTGCACTACTTTTGACCTGGGCCCATAGGCCTCTAACCATAAATAGTGCCCTATAAGGGAACAGGGTGCCAATTGGGATAAAACCAGTTACAGGCTGATGTAATTGCAGCCAGTGCTGAGTGATGTGAGCAATATGTCAACGTATGCCTCACACATCCCTTACTCAGCAGCTGATGGACCACATGGAGTAGAGCTGGCCCGTTGGAGTGACTGACTAACTCTGCGCCTCATCCCCTTTAGATGACTAACTGCGTTCCAAGTGTGACAAAAATATGTACCTAGCTACGGGACTTAACCGCACACAGCAGATTAAAATGACAGATTCCCTATTGTCAGCACATTCAAGATAAAGTAAGACGTAGGGTAAGAAACACACCCTTCAGAGGCTAACAGAAGACCTACAGGCCCTTTAGAAACACTGAGGGGACATGCGCGAGCACGCGCACACAGCACGCGCACACAGGTGCGTGGATTGATTGAAACAGCCCCAATTGAGTGTGTTGAAATCTCCTGTTTATTTTCGGACAGAAAATGTATCTTAAGATGAGAATCAACGATCCAAAAACCATCTATTAGAGAGACCACCTCTGTGCCTGAGCCAAACATTTACAATTGGGTCGAGGGACTGTTTTTTTCCCACTATATAAATAAATCAAATAAAATTTTAAAAAAAGAGAGAGAGAGAGAGAGAGAGAGAGAGAGAAATACAGAGAGAGAGAAATACAGAGAGAGAGAGAGAGAAATACAGAGAGAGAGAGAGAAATACAGAGAGAGAGAAATAGAGAGAGAGAGAGAGAGAGAAATACAGAGAGAGAGAAATACAGAGAGAGAGAAATACAGAGAGAGAGAGAGAAATACAGAGAGAGAGAAATACAGAGAGAGAGAAATACAGAGAGAGAGAGAACAGACGAAAAGAGGAAAAGAGCACAGGAGCAGTGTGCCATGTGAGAGAGGAAAGTAATGTCTGGGTTGCACTACTCCTGCTAACAGAGCCAATAGAGGTTCTCTCTTCACACAGCTGGAGAGGCAGGAAACAACTGCGCTCACATACATTCTAGAACATAAACAACGATTATCTTTAGCCCACAGGGGTTAAATTAGGGGAAACATCTAAAATCCCTGTAGTACATCATCCCTAATTGATGCATGTCATCTATTTATTTTACAGACTGTACAACCGGTGATGTACAATCACAAATATACAACTCCAGAACATAATGATATGTTTTGTTATGCTTTGGGGAAGTCTAGTTGTTCTGCCTTGTGAGCAACATATAGCTCTGTGGTTCTGACAGGGTCTTCACAGCAGAAGTCTAATAGATACAGTGCCTTGCAAAATAATTCATCCCTCTTGGCGTTGTCCCCATTTTGTTGCATTACAACCTGTAATTTAAATGGATTTTTATTTGGAATTCATGTAATGGACATACACAAAATAGTCCAAATTGCTGAAGTGAAATGAAAAAAAAAAAAAAACTTGTTTCAATTTTTTTTCTTTTTAAGAAAATGAAAAAATGAGAAGTGGTTTGTGCATATGTATTCACCCCCTTTGCTATGAAGCCTCTAAATAAGATCTGGTGCAACCAATTACCTTAAAAAAGTAATATAATTAGTTAGATTGCACACAGGTGGACTTTATTTAAGTGTCACATGATCGGTCACAGGATCTCAGTATATATATACACCTGTTCTGAAAGGCCCCAGAGGCTGCAACACCACTAAGCAAGGGGCACCACCAAGCAAGCGGCACCATGAAGACCAAGAAGCTCTCCAAACAGGTCATGGACAAAGTTGTGGAGAAGTACAGATCAGGGTTGGGTTATAAAAAAATATCAGAATGTTTGAACATCCCATGGAGCACCATTAAATCCGTTATTAAAAAATTGAAAGAATATGGCACCACAACAAACATGCAAAGAGAGGGCCGCCCACCATAAACTCACAGACCAGGCAAGGAGGGCATTAATCAGAGAGGCAACAAAGAGACCAAAGATAACCCTGAAGGAGCTGAAAAGCTCCACAGCGGAGATTAGAGTATCTGTCCATAGGACCCCTTTAAGCCGTACACTCCACAGAGCTGGGCTTTATGGAAGAGTGGCCAGAAAAAAGCCATTGCTTAAAGAAAACAATAAGCAAACATGTTTGGTGTTCACCTTCCAGCAGGACAATGACCCTAAGTATACTGTTAAAGCAGCACTCAAGTGGTTTAAGGGGAAACATTTAAATGTCTTGGAATGGCCTAGTCAAAGCTCAGACCTCAATCCAATTGAGAATATGTGGTATGACTTAAAGATTGCTGTATATCAGCGGAACCCATCCAACTTGAAGGAGCTGGAGCAGTTTTGCCTTGAATAATGGAGAAAAATCCCAGTTGCTAGATGTGCCAAGCTTATAGAGACATATCCCAAGAGTCTTGCAGCTGTAATTGCTGCGATTTTAATTCCAGGTTGTAAGGCATCAAAATAGGAAAAATGCCAAGGGTGTGAATACTTTTACAAGCCACTGTAGGTCTGTGGGTCTGACAGGGTCTTCCCAGCAGAAGTATATTTGTTCTGCACAGTGTCTTGGGAATAGCAGAGGGGAGGGAGGCACACCCAGGTCTATAAATCAACTCCTCAGAGCTGTCTGCTTTAAGTGCGTCCACTGCACTAAACACTTCATCCCTCAACCCCGCCAAGCTAAATAAATATTGTCCGCTTCAACCCGCTTCAAGAAAAGACACAATCGATATAACTCTAGTCTTGTGCATTTTGTTCCCTTGTTAGATTAGGTAGTACAGTGATTCTTTTAGGATGGAGAAATGTCAAATTCTACACTACAGTGCATCAATAGGAATAGTGAGGCTAATAGCTATGCTATTTCACCTGGTTTACTGAGGACAGATTGTACAAACGTAAGGCAATCAAATCTACAGCGCTGCAATCCCGGCCAACTCCTGTCCTGTGACGCGGGGGTTATTTAGTTTATGCTGCCTTGGGTCTCTACTGGCTAAATGTCTGTACAAGTATCATGTCTACCACCAGCAACTCAGTTCAGGTTGAGGGGAACCTGTTATAGTGAAAAGCGGTAGTAGTGCAACAATCCTTGCGGGTGTTCTCCAATTCGGTAAAACCAGTTGGAGGAGATCATTAAGGAACCTACCTAGGCAAGGGTTGTTACACTGTTATATGACTGCTATAATTAAGCACGTTCTGTCCCTTCATCTACCGCTGAACACTGTGACTGGAACAGCCTGGTTGACGGGAGAGAAAACTCAATCGCCTATTTACATTGACTATATATGTACTGATGATACTGACCCATGGCGCTGTGTCGGTTGTTCTCCGTCTCGTCTAGTTTCAGGCCAAGAGCAGATTCTCCTCTGGTCTCCTCTGGTGTGGTACTGCGGGACAAGTAGGGGGTGGGCTTGGCCTTGTCAGCGTTGCTGCTGGGGGTGGAGTCAACCTTTTCAACCTTGCTGGTAGGGGCGGAGTAAGAGGCGACATTGATCATAGTCTTGCTCCTGGGGCCGGTGTCAACCTTGCTGGGGGCGGAGTCTTGGGAGGAGTCAGCCATGGCAGCACTGCTGCTGGGGGTGGAATCAGGGCCGGGCTTGGACACATCAGCCCTGCTGGAGGCGGAGTCAGAGTCGTTCATTGAGGTGTCAGCGACAGAGGTGCCGGCGGCGACCCCACTACTGCTACTGCTGCTGCTGTAGACAGACCCATTGCTCAGCTCAGAGCCAGAGTCCTCCTCCGCAGGCAGGCTGGGGGTAGGAGAGCTGGGGGCTGGGGAGGGAGAGGGGGCCATCTGGGCAGAGATGAAAGGTGCTGGGGTGCTAGGAGCTGGGGTAACAGAGGTAGTAGGGGTAGGAGGGGGTGCCGGGGCCTTCCTCTTCCTCAGTGTACTCTCTGAGTCAGGAGACACCTGAGAGAGGGAGAGAGAGAGAGAGAGAGAGTAATGAGTCTCGGGCTTAACAACTCCCCCTAGCCGTGACAATATACCCTATAAACCATTTATTCTTGGACATCATCACTGCTCATTATCATTATTAAAAAGGTGCAGTACACAGAAACCGTGTCTCCATTTCCTGGTTGCTAAAATTTGAATCTGTTACAAAACAAGCAATCATTGTTTAGAAAGTCATTGTACCATCTAAGCCGGTGTGAAATATATTTTCCATAACCAAAAATACTGTATTTACAGCAGTTGAAGCAGGTGTACAAAACCAAAAATAAAAGATGCAAAAACATAACTTAAGAATGGGAATCATACAAATAGAGCACATAGAACAGATCAACTGCTTGTTAGGCTTTCATTGAGAATGACATAACTAACATTTCTATGTGAATTTGGTCGGATCGCCAAAAAGTTACATATTGTAGCTTTAAGTTATTAATACCTTTTAAAGATTAAATGAATTGTATGGATTATGGAACTTTGCCTGTCAGTCAGACTATCAGTCAAAATATCTAAGTGTTCCGTGTTTATTTGTTTGCTGTTACTGAAAGGGGTATTATTGCTTCCTTATACAACAAAACAATGTGTGACCCATTTAATCTCAACATGTCCTCTGATCCTGGAGGCATGGAGATAAAAACACTAAATGTGTTTGGTGGCCACTTCAAATCAAGCTTTATTTATATAGCACATTTCAGACATTAATGCAATGCAGGGTGCTTCACAGGAGAAATCACAACTAAAACGACAACAAAACATTAGAACAATAAAAACTGAAACACTAAAAAAGCAGCCTAAGGAAAATGTGTGTTTCAAGGGGTGTTTTAAGATCTCTTAAATACAGTGCCTTGCGAAAGTATTCGGCCCCCTTGATCTTTGCGACCTTTTGCCACATTTCAGGCTTCAAACATAAAGATATAAAACTGTATTTTTTTGTGAAGAATCAACAACAAGTGGGACACAATCATGAAGTGGAACGACATTTATTGGATATTTCAAACTTTTTTAACAAATCAAAAACTGAAAGATTGGGCGTGCAAAATTATTCAGCCCCTTTACTTTCAGTGCAGCAAACTCTCTCCAGAAGTTCAGTGAGGATCTCTGAATGATCCAATGTTGACCTAAATGACTAATGATGATAAATACAATCCACCTGTGTGTAATCAAGTCTCCGTATAAATGCACCTGCACTGTGATAGTCTCAGAGGTCCGTTAAAAGCGCAGAGAGCATCATGAAGAACAAAGAACACACCAGGCAGGTCCGAGATACTGTTGTGAAGAAGTTTAAAGTCGGATTTGGATACAAAAAGATTTCCCAAGCTTTAAACATCCCAAGGAGCACTGTGCAAGCGATAATATTGAAATGGAAGGAGTATCAGACCACTGCAAATCTACCAAGACCTGGCCGTCCCTCTAAACTTTCAGCTCATACAAGGAGAAGACTGATCAGAGATGCAGCCAAGAGGCCCATGATCACTCTGGATGAATTGCAGATATCTACAGCTGAGGTGGGAGACTCTGTCCATAGGACAACAATCAGTCGTATATTGCACAAATCTGGCCTTTATGGAAGAGTGGCAAGAAGAAAGCCATTTCTTAAAGATATCCATAAAAAGTGTGGTTTAAAGTTTGCCACAAGCCACCTGGGAGACACACCAAACATGGGGAAGAAGGTGCTCTGGTCAGATGAAACCAAAATTGAACTTTTTGGCGTAAAAGCAACACAGCGCATCACCCTGAACACACCATCCCCACTGTCAAACATGGTGGTGGTAGCATCATGGTTTGGGCCTGCTTTTCTTCAGCGGGGACAGGGAAGAAGGTTAAAATTGATGGGAAGATGGATGGAGCCAAATACAGGACCATTCTGGAAGAAAACCTGATGGAGTCTGCAAAAGACCTGAGACTGGGACGGAGATTTGTCTTCCAACAAGACAATGATCCAAAACATAAAGCAAAATCTACAATGGAATGGTTCAAAAATAAACATATCCAGGTGTTAGAATGGCCAAATCAAAGTCCAGACCTGAATCCAATCGAGAATCTGTGGAAAGAACTGAAAACTGCTGTTCACAAATGCTCTCCATCCAACCTCACTGAGCTCGAGCTGTTTTGCAAGGAGTAATGGGAAAAAAATTCAGTCTCTCGATGTGCAAAACTGATAGAGACATACCCCAAGCGACTTACAGCTGTAATCGCAGCAAAAGGTGGCGCTACAAAGTATTAACTTAAGGGGGCTGAATCATTTTGCAGGCTCAATTTTTCAGTTTTTGATTTGTTAAAAAAGTTTGAAATATCCAATAAATGTCGTTCCACTTCATGATTGTGTCCCACTTGTTGTTGATTCTTCACAAAAAAATACAGTTTTATATCTTTATGTTTGAAGCCTGAAATGTGGCAAAAGGTCGCAAAGTTCAAGGGGGCCGAATACTTTCGCAAGGCACTGTATGTCAGGCTATTCCAGAGGCTGGGGGCATAGTAACTAAAGGCTACCTCTCCATGCCTCTTGGTTCTAGGCTTTGGGATAGTTAAAAGGCCAGTGCCAGAGGACCTGAGGGACCTACGGAGTACATTACTTAAAAGCATGTCTGACATGTATTGGGGTGCACAATCGTGGATTGATTTAAAAACCAATAGAAGTGCACTAGCAGCCAGTGCATTGACTTTAAAACCGGTGTAATGTGGGCTCTCCGTCTGGTCTTGGGCAGTACCCATGTTGCAGGATTCTGTTTGTTTTGCAGTTGACCAGTGACTTTCTTGGGTAGACCAGACAGGAGAGCATAGACCAGACAGGAGAGCATTGCAGTAGTCAAGCCTGCTTGTAACAAAAGTATGGATGAGTCTCTCTGTATCATCCTGAGATCGAAACAGCCGCACCGTGGCAATGTTCCTCAGGTGGTAAAAAGCTATTTTGGTCACATTCTTAATGTGTGATTCGAAATTTAGATCAGAATCGAACATGACCCATAGGTTTTTTACCTGGTGTTTTCTTCGATGCCCATGAATCCTATTTGACTGTAATGTTGTATGTGACCTAAAGCTTCACATTGATCAAAAAAGGTGTGAGTTTGGGCGCATTAGCCTCATCTCAAAATAGTTGTGATAGGAGAAAACTGAGGATGGAAAGTTACTCCACAGTACTAATCTAATTGACAAAGTGAAAAGAAGGAAACCTGTAGAGAATAAAAATATTTCAAAACTTGCATCCTGTTTGCAACAAGGCAATAAAGTAATACTTCAGAAAATGTTGAAAAGCATTGCTGCGTCTCATTGCTGCAACTCCCATACGGACTCGAGAGAGGCGAAGGACGAGAGCCGTGCATCCTCCGAAACACAAACCAACCAAGCCGCACTGCTTCATGACACCGTGCCCCACTTAACCCGGAAGCCAGCCGCACCAATGTGTCGGAGGAAACACCGTACACCTGGCGACCGTGTCAGCGTGCACTCCGTCCGGCCCGCCACAGGAGTCACTAGTGTGCGATGGGACAAGGACATCCCTGCCGTCCAAACCCTCCCCTAACCCGGACGACGCTGGACCAATTGTGCATCGCCCATGGGTCTCCCGGCCGCGGCCAGCTGCGACAGAGCCTGGACTCGAACCCAGAATCTCTAGTGACACAGCTAGCACTGCCTTAGACCACTGCGCCACTCGGGAGACCCACTGAGTACCAATCTACATATTTTCAAGCATAGTGGTGACTGCACCATGTTATGGGAATGCCTGTAGTCATTAAGGACTGGCATGTTTTCCAGGATAAAAAATAAACAGAATGGAGCAAAGCACAGGCAAAATCCAAGAGGAAAAGCTGGTTCAGTCTGCTACCACCAGACACAGAGATTAATTCAACTTTTCAGCAGGACAATAACCTAAAACAAGGCTAAATCTACACTGGAGTTGCTTATCAAGAAGACAGTGAATGTTCCTGAGTGGCCGAGTTACAGTTTTGACTTAAGTCTGCTTGAAAATCTATGGCAAGACCTGAAAATGGTTGTCTAGCAATGACCCATTTGAAATAGGTTGAAGACTTTTGAAGATAATAAATGGGCAAATGTTGCACAATCCAGGTGTGGAAAGCTCTTAGAGACTTACCCAGAAAGACTCACAGCTGTAACTACTGCCAAAGGTGATTCTAACATACAGTATATTGAATCAGCGGGTTGAATACTTTAGTATATACAGTATATTAGTGTTTTATTCTTCATATTTGTTTGAACTGTTTTAATTGTTAAAATTTCTCACACTTTGACAGAGTATTTTGTGTAGATCATTGACCAAAAAATGACAAATACATTTTAATCTCACTTTGTAACACAACAAAATGTGAAAAGGGCACTATATATACACACAGTTGAAGTCGGACGTTAAGAAGGCCAGCATCCTGGAGTCGCCTCTTCACTGTTGACGTTGAGACTGGTGTTTTGCGGATACTATTTCATGAAGCTGCCAGTTGAGGACTTGTGAGGCGTCTGTTTCTCAAACTAGACACTCTAATGTACTTGTCCTCTTGCTCAGTTGTGCACCGGGGCCTCCCACTCCTCATTCTATTCTGGTTAGAGACAGTTTGCGCTGTTCTGTGAAGGGAGTAGTACACAGCGTTGTACGAGTTCTTCAGTTTCTTGGCAATTTCTTGCATGGAATAGCCTTCATTTCTCAGAACAAGAATAGACTGACGAGTTTCAGAAGAAAGTTCTTTGTTTCTGGCCATTTTGAGCCTGTAATCGAACCCACAAATGCTGATGCTCCAGATACTCAACTAGTCTAAAGAAGGCCAGTTTGCTTCTTTAATCAGAACAACAGTTTTCAGCTGTGCTAACAATTGCAAAATGTTTTTCTAGTGATCAATTGGCCTTTTAAAATTATAAACTTGGATTAGCTAACACGTGCCATTGGAACACAGGGGTGATGGTTGGGCCTCTGTACGCCTACGTAGATATTCCATTAAAACATTTTTTTTTAAAGCCATCGCCAGCTACAATAGTCATTTACAGCATTAACAATGTTTTCACTGTATTTCTGAGCAATTTGATATTTTAAATGGACAGAAAATGTGATTTTCTTTCAAAAACAAGAAATGGTATAAGTGACCCCAAACTTTTGAATGGCAAGGTGATTCGTGTATATTATAATAGTTTTTTTTGCTAGGTAGCGTTAGCTTGCGCTAGTCGGCTGTACCTGTGCCAAAACTCCGGTATTTTTCATCCTGTAGCTTGTTCTCCATCGTCTTTTTAAATAGTGAGCCAACATGTTTTCAGCCATTTTATTTCCATGACTGATCAAAACTCATTCTCATGCTCTTGTCTCTCTGCAGCAGACTTATAGTGAGCAATATGTTTGGAACATTTAATCGCAATATCAAATTGCAATACTATAGAATGGTGATGTGGAACATTCTGCCACCACAGTGAGAATTGCAATACATATTGTATCGGCACCTACGTGTCGTGATAATATTGTATCATGAGGTCCCTGGCAATTCCCAGCCCTAATTAAAATGGGTCAACACTTCCTTATATCTTCGACTAATTTCCCCCCTGCTACAAACTGTCTGTACTACTACTATCATCTGTCTGCATGTCAACTGGTGAGCTGTTTATGAACTCAATGACTCAGGTCTCCAGCACAGAGACCATCGATATGGAAAGACAGCACAGCATGGGCAGCCCCATTGCTTAGTTTGCTCCTACTGAAAGGGATATTATTGCTTCCTTATACAACAAAACAATGTGTAATCCCTTTAACCTCAACATGTCCTCTGATCCTGAAGGCATGGACATAAAAACACTTCCAACTGTGTTTGGCGGGTACTTCAAACCTTTGCATGGGAATCCTATTTGACCATAATGTGTGTGACCTAAAGCCTTACATTGAACAAAAAGGTGGTGCGTGAGTTGGGGTCGGGAGTGCATAAACCTCTTCACAAAGGCGTTCCTCACCTTTTCTATGGTTGCACATATCATCTACGCAAGGGTGAACTTTGATGTCTAAATATTTAATGTGTGTGACAGCACCGATCAAGTTCGTGAAGAAACAAATGACCATATATTTGCCTCAGCCTCAACTCTGTGTGTGTGCAAATCTGATACAAAGGTGAAGAAAAACAATTCTCAAATGTGAAGACAATGTATTAAAATGGGTCAACGCTTCCTTCTATCTTCAACAAATTTTCCCTCCTGCTACAAACTGTCTGTTCCACTACTGTCGTCTCTCCGCGTGTCAACTGGTGAGCTGTCTTTGAACTCAATGACCCAGGCCTCCAGTACAGAGACCGTAGATATGGAAAGACAGCACACGTTCTATCCTTGCAAATGGCATCCTGTGTGACAGCATGGCTAGCCCCATTGAGGGCTATCTCCATTTTAAAGTAGTCATCCAGAGCCCTCTATCTTCATGGCAGAGACAGACAGCCATTACCCTGGTATTACTATTCCCTCTACCACTGACAGACTGTAACTCCCCATGCTTCCTCATCTTACATGCTCCATTAGATCCACAAAGTTGACCTGACAACTCACTGTCTCAAAACTATGCAGTAAATGTATGGTCCAATGAGAAATATTCACCACTCTCTAAAGTGTGTGTGCAAACGGTTTATATTGCTGTCGTTATGCTTCCAACATATATATCAGATTTAGACGGGAGCTAAACCATTGCCATGCAGGGTTATTAAATATACTAAGCAAGGGAAGTTTTGGTCTCCGTTTGGCCAATCTTATGTACATGTTCCCCAGACTTAAGTTGGCTCCTCTAAATCCCAAAGTGCACCACTCAGTCACTTTAAACCGTAATCTATAGCAGAGCAACACAATCAATTCCCCTGGTATGTTTACACTCCAGTACAACAGTAGTATGGAGCATTCATAGAGAATAGCATGATTAGTCTGAGAGGACGCTGTCGCTTCGTTCTGCTGCACTGGGCTGCACAGTATTGTCTTTCACTCTGAAGAGCAGCCAATCAGTCACACACGTGCGCACGCACACGCAAACATCTTCATATCCCAGTCAGTCCTCCATTACAGCTTCAACTTTGCCCCACATGCTATGGTATGCCAGAGACGGACAAATATGAATGGTGGTGTGATGGTGGAGGTGCATATACAGTTCAGGGAGTTTATGCAACTCTACCTCTGTAAAGAAGTGCAAGGTGGTGGGCAGTAAGTAACACAGCGTTCCAACCACAATCCTCAATCCCAGAGAAACACCACAAGCATTTTCTTAGAATATAAAAATAAAACAAGGACATTCTGACTTTCAACCACATTCAAGCAATAAAAATAAAAAAGTTTGACAAATCATTTGTTATGGCTTGTTGCTACTTTCATCGCAATTTCAAGGTGGTGGAGGTGATTTCTCAAGGAGGTGATTTTCCATGAGCCATGCCCAAACTGCTGTGCACTCTCTCACCCAGTCAGACTTGCCTACCTACCACTTGCAGCGCTCTACTAACTCTATATCACAGACTGGCATCAAATCACATTTACTATACACTGATGTGCTGCCACTCAATGCTGTCATTCAGTCAAATATTTCTATAGCTTTTCTACCACCTAATCCTGCAGGAATGCTAGCTCACTCCTTAATGGTTGACTTGGTCTATGTCACAAAAGGGACCCATAGTGCACTACGTTAGACTAGAGCTCTATGGGCCCTGGTCAAAAGTAGTGTACTATTACGTGAATAAGGTGCTTATTGGGGATGCAGGCTCAGTCCCCTGGCTGCCAAAGCTCCAGCTTTTTAATTACTCAACACAGCACACCGCTCCAGAGCTGGCACAGTGAATTTACAGGCTCTTTATGGTCAGACCACACACACACCAAAGTAAAAGTATATCAGTGCTCATGGCATTAGTCCACTTCAAATAGAGAACCAATGTAGATGAAGTGTGGACTACTCTGTGGCAACTGTAGTGAAAATAGGTCCATTATATAATCTTTATCAGTGCTGGATATTACTTTGTCTGGTTAAGGTTAAGATTACATTCTAACATAAAACCACAACAAGGCCTAGGTTTTTTGTCATTCTTTGAGGTACAAAACAATTCTTTCAAAAACAACTGTGAGACTGTGATTTGGAAATAATAATGATTTAAAATGTGAACATAAACACAAAACACAGCTCCAAACATGCCCCATTATCTCCAACAGGAGGAGAGAAGCCCATTAGAGCCAACATAACATGGTGAAAAAACAACATTCCCCACAACATTTCTGTGAGAAGACGCCACCACTACTTCATTAGATTTACACACACACACACACACACACACACACACACACACACACACACACACACACACACACACACACACACACACACACACACACACACACACACACACACACACACGCACACACACACGCACACACACACACACACACACACACACACAGACAGACAGAGAGATAGACTACACAGTTCCAGTGGGCTGTTTGTTTTGGCATTAGGGGCCTCTTCCTTTGTTCCTGAGAACACTACATTTTCTTCCTTAGGGAAAGAGGTAAGGAGCATGATAGAGAGAGACTCCCAAATGGTACCCCATATCAGTGTTTCCCAACCCTGGACCTTGAGTACCCCCAACAGAACACTTTTTCATTGTAGCCCTGGACAAACACAGCTCATTCAACTCATTGAGGTCTTGATGATTATTTGACAAGTTGAATCCAGTGTGCTTGTCCAGGGATACAATAAAAATGTGTACTGTTGGAGGTACTCGAGGATCAGGGTTGGGAAACACTACCCTATATAGTGCCCTACTTTTGACTAGGGCTCTGGTCAAAAGTAGTGTACTATATAGGGAATGGGGTGCCATTTGGGATACATACTAAACCTGCACTCAAAACTATTAGAGCTGCCCATGCTTCCGTTTCCGACTTATTTTAATCACACTGTTCCACAGCAGAGTCTGTCACACTGAAACATCCACAGTGTTGCCTAATCACTCATACATAAACTAGCAAGTTTGCATGAAGTGAAACAAGACAACCTAAAATAACCTGCATGGCCTTAAGTGATAGAATTTCATTTACAGAGTGTGTTGATTAAAGGAAATGGAGGTCTTGTCAGCAGATGGACTGAAAAACCAAGGCAGGCCCCTTGAATAGTCCAATTCAGAGAGGCGTTGAGTAAGTTAAGGCTTCCACACCAACCATTCTCACTCTAACTCAGTGTTCTGCAGCCACATGGTTTACTTGCATAACAATCATGTAGGCCTAACAGGGATTGCAAACATATGACTCAGATCACAAGCTTCCTCTTAAAGGCATCATGTGTGACCTTACAGAATGTGGAACATTTAAAAAAACACTACTGATCAAAACTGAGGTTTCCCACGAATTCAAGTTTCTTTCTTTCTTTCTTCTTTTTAGAAAGGGTCCACAACCATTATTGAGAATGGTATCATCAGCCCAATGTAGAAATATCCAAACCACGCAAGATTGTAAACAGATGACTTGTATCTTGCTGAAACAGATTCAAACGGTAGGCTACATTAAAGTGGATTAATAGCGCTGCAGTACAAAGAGCCAATGACAGATTGCTATGAAAGACTAAACCCCTCTTGGTTCAGATTATGACATCTCCCTAAGGAATAGTTTATGCAGGTAATGCTAGCCATCTCAATCAATCACACTTCGCATGTGCTGCCAGCTATCCCCCTGATGGGATGGAGTCTGAGGCTACGTCCCAAATGGTACGCTATTCCTTATATAGTGCACAACTTTTGACCAGGCCCAATAGGGATGCTGCCTCAGACTGTACTGCTTGGCAGGTCCACCCTGAAAGCAGAGCCAGGAGTCGATACATCAACATCACTAGGAGCCATGCTGCAGAGAAAAACAGAGGATATTCACTAGGCTCCATGACTTGTGTCCCGTTGATTTAAATACTTGAGAATAGATCAGGTCAACTACTGAGATTCAGAGAAGAATAACACTCCTTAGAGTAGGATTGGAAAATTCTGGTAACTTTCCCAAGATTCCCAGGTTTTCCAGCAATCATAGTTGGAAGATTCCCAGCATCAGGGTGGGAAAAAGGAGCAAGGAATCTGGAATTCTCCAACTAGGATTTCTGGAAAACCTGGCTATTTTGGGAAAGTTACTGTAATTGTACAACCCTACCCTGGAGTGAGCAGATTGAACCCCCCAAAAATGGAACCATGGAAGACATATTACTCAATGTCTATTACAAAATGCATCAAGCGTGTACTATAATGATCATGTACAACACTGAGTTCCTACAGTAGGCTCCGAGTCTCTTAGACCAATCACTATTCTAACCTAACCTACCTAACCCCCTTCCCTTTCAGTGGTCTTCTGAGTTAATGCCATCTCATCTCAAGAGATATTTGTTGAAATGATTCAAAAAATGTACAGCAAACTTTTGTTTGTTGAACCCTCAACCTCACCTGTCCTCTGCTCTGACTATGTACAGTAACATTGGCATAAAGAGCCTGTCAAGCTGATTTCACGCCTATCTGCCTCTGGAAACACGACACCCCACTTATACATATTTGATGTTGTGCCACCAAAACACACCTCATTCACTGCTGCAATCTCAGAACCAAATCTGGTGTTTATGTTAACAGTTTGTCTGTCACTAGAGACCCCTGTTGCATAAGCCCGATTTTACCTTCCCAGCATGCCAAACAGGCTTACACAAGTGTGTTTGCCTGTGTAAAACCTATTACCGAACACTGAAGCAGAAAGCTCAGGATGACAGGCTAGGCCATGTCACAAAAGGCATTCTTTACATGACCTCTCACATGCTGACCACACCACTCGAGTTGCATGCGTGAGCACTGCAATCATTGCAGCCACACAGTTTGCGAGTGTCTGTGTAGCCAGGCGCTAAAATAAAACTTGGTTCTATTTGTGACGCGTGACATGCTGCAAGTCCCACCTCTCCCATCTCCTCATTGGTTTTTAGGAGTATATACCCATGTGGGTGATTGAAAGATGAACTGAGGTCCACACTCCAGTCCAGTCGGTAGTGGTAATGCAACTTAGAGTTGGTTGCCAACCTCCATATAAAGTCCAAAGAAGAAGAAGAAGAAGAAGCCTGAAGGTGAGATTACTAGAAACAAACTTTTACCCTTTTATCTGTGGATTAATTGTCAGAGTAGAGGACCTTGTGTATTTCAAGTAAAATAACAACCCAATATTTATATCCCAGGACAAATTAGCTAGCAACAGCAAGCTAGCTAGCTAAATTGTTAAATGTTAAATGCTTTTCGACCTGTCCCCAAATTGATATAGTTGGTTCAGAGTTCGTTTTGATATTTCAACCTGTGTGTCCTGATCGCGTCTAGTGTGGGTGGACAAAATCAACACGAGTGCAATGTTGCACGCGGACACACGCACACGTGCTGTCTCGTCAGAATGTTAGCCTACTCCTGTCCAAATCATAATATCAGCTATTTGTCTAATAAAAGCTTAAAACACTCCTTCAGCACAATGTTGTATGCATACCAAATGGCACCATATTCCCTTTGAAGTGCACTATAAAAGGGAATAGGGTGCAATTTGGGATGCACAATTTTTTTGTCTTGATCCCAGATAAACCCAGTTGGCTATTTGATTGAAGGTCTTGGGCTTGACTATTGGTTGTAAATTGATACTGTATTGAGATCAATAGAGGGTCATAACTAGTGATGGGGAAAATAAATCGATACAGTTATCAGGATGTTATTTTTGACGATATATAGTTTTTGACAATATCGCAATATTATTTGTGCACTAGTTGGCTGTACCTGCACCAAACCTCCAGTATTTTTCCTTCATAAATTGTTCTCCATCTTCTTTTTAAATTGGGAGCCAATTTGTTTTCAGCACCTTTATTTCCATGACTGATCAACACTTGTTTTCTCATGTCTCTCTACTTGTCCCTCTGCAACAGACATATGGTGAGAAATATATTTGGAACACCGAATCGCAATAAAAATCACAGTATTGAATTGCAATACATATCGTATCGGCACTTAAGCATCGTGATAATATAATCGTGAGGTCCCTGGTAATTCCCAGTTTAACATTCTTAGAAAAAAGGGTTCCAAAAGGATTATTTTTGGTTTCCGGGAGAACCCTTTTTGGTTCCATAAGAATTTGACCTGAGAGAACCCTTTTTGGAACCAAAAGGATTCTACCTGGAACCAAAAAGGGTTATTCGAAAGGTTCTCCTATGGGTACAGCCGAAGAACCCTTTTAGGTTCTATATACTGTAGCACATTTTGCTATACAGAGTGTAGTTATACCCCAGGGGAACAGATTGTCATCACTACAACAATAGCCATCCTACCAGTAACTCAGGCTCATGGAAAGGAGACCTAGGAGCAGCCATCCCATCCCTCAGGCACTCTGTCCTCATCTGATCTCTCTGTCCTTGTCTAACCCTCACAAAAGGGTACATCGGGCCCATGTGTCTCAACAAGCAGCCAGCCATCTTCCAAACACAACACTTTGTCTCATCCGTGCTAGCGAGTCACAGGACAGCTAGTGTTGCTTATCTCTGGGTGAACGGACTGATACAGACGTCATCAGTGTGGTGTTTCTGAACAGTGTCTAATACCCTTTTCAGACATATGGAATGTGGCGCCTTGAAAGTGCCTCGGCTACAGCATGTTTGTTTGTCTGTTAGTGTACACTAGGGCTTTTTAAATGCCGACACAAAACCCACTCTCGAGATCGTGTCGATGCACCACTGAACAGGCATTTTACTTGTCAATCAAATCATCTCGAGCTGCCTGAGTGCAACCTGGCTGCCTGCTCGCAGACCACTCTACCATGATTTACCAAGACGTTTAGTTAAAAGAAACACATCTAGCACCCTACCATAAAAACTGCATAAAAACAACAACAGCACATCAATCAGCTCCTTTTATTGAACACTTCTGATCCGGCACTTTATTTAATTGTCTGACAGGCTATCAATTGTTGCTATAAAAGGGTATAATAAGACAGGCGAGAGAAAAAATAAACTGGGAGCCACGACAACATAAACCCAAATTAAATCCTGTTTGGAAGAACAGCGTGAGTAGTACACAGAATACTGTGTGGACACCTTGTGCTTCTCTACAGGAGTATGTGTCCAAATGGCACCCTATTCCCTACATAATGCACTAGTTTTAACCAGAGCACTGTAGATCCTGGTCAAAAGTAGTACACTATATAGGGAATAGGGTGGCATTTAGGATGTAATCCATTTCACAGATTAACCAGTGTGTTCCTGTTAGTAACGGTCACTATGACCACAACACACAGTTCCAGACAAACCCCATTCTCTCCAACAGGAGGAGAGAAAACCTTTAGAGCCAACATAACATGGTGAAAAAACAACATTTCCCACAACAACACCACGAGAAGAGAAATAACACTACTACTATTGATATTAGATCCACAAACAGCACAAAGAGATTAGAGGAAATGTTTATCCAATGTTGCAATAGTTGATCTAAACACAGGTCACCATGACCTGAAGTGTATGTGTGTGTTGCCCTCTCACCTGGTAGGACTCCAGTGTGTAGCAGCCCTGGCAGGATGTGGGGGCCGGGGGGGCCCGCCTCTTCTTAATCTCTATCCTGGGGGACATCCTGGAGATGTTCATGACGGACTGGGACTGGCCCAAGGTGCTGGGCCGCGCGTCCACACAGGGCACGATGGACACTGTGGACAGGCCCTGGATGAGGAGGGAGAGAGAAGGGTTAATGCAGAACAGAAAAATAATGACACACAGACAGATAATGTGACACACACACACACACAGAGACAATTATAAACACACAGAACAGAGCTACATATGAACTGAGTGGCATTTAAAGGTCAGGTAATTCTAAATGTTCTCAGAAACCCAAAATCACAGGTTGATATGGTGGACAGTGGAAATGTCAAGGGCCAGTCCTGAATGGTGAGCATGGGTCATGCCCTTTATTCACTAACTCTGTGTCCCAAGTGGCACCCTATTCCCTGTTGTGCACTACTTTTGACAAGGACACATAACACAATATAGAGAATAGGGCGCCATTTGAGACTCCGACTAACATGGGCTCACGACTGAATCTAAAATATGAGCATATCTTCATCATGGTCTGTTACTGCAGTGGTAAATTAAGCCAATGCAAAGCTTAGTGTTGGGTCTGTCTCCTCTTGTCTGCAAGAGGAGGCACTCAGATCCCTGTGAATCAGGATGCTTTGCGACAGTTGTGACAGCTGCAGTCAGCTTTATTACCATTATTACCATTCTGTAGCTACGCCGCCTCGCTAATACACCCTCTGTCTGTCTGGGAGGGATGCTGCTGAGCAATGGGGGACGATCAAAGAATGATCAAAGGCTTTACTAAGCATCTGAAGCTTAGCCTGGTCCCAGATCTGTTTGCACTGCCTTTCCAACTCCTATGGTCAATGTCGTGCTCATAGTGATCATAAAAAGGAGTTGGCAAGACAGCACAAACAGATCTGGGTCCAGGCTATGTGAAACGTCCTAAGCTTCTGTCTCTGTACTGTAGCACAACTAGGAACAAAGATATACATCTATAAACGATAGTGGGGTGGTTTAAAGAAAAGAAAGGAAAGCGTATTAGGTCAAAATGACACAGCATTTCAGACAATTCCTGGGCAGAGGATCAAAGTAGTCATGAAAAAAAGTTCAAATGACTAAAACATTAAGTTCTAGTCATTAGAGGTAATCAGTCAACCAAGCACTTCTCACAGTGGGGAGAATGAATGGAAAATGTGCAGGAGGGAGAGAAAAGCACTCAAAAGGTATTCAGACCTGGGAATAAATGGTATTTGTTTTCTTTCAAAAATATTTTTTTATCATTTGATTGAGCCTGCCTGGTGTGCCAGGTGGGCATGGTTTGAACTTCTGGGACTATTTCATTGGTTCCATTACACCAGGCAAGCACAATCAAACTAGTCTAGTCTACTAAAGGAGAGCCAGTGTGGCTTTGAGGGAGATGTGAGTTGCCAAATGCTTGCATATTGCATAAGCTTGGAAAAGCAGACCGAGCTACTATACAGTAATGTAGAGCAAAGAGAAAAAGACGTTTGTAACAAAAAACCTAGCTGGACAACGAATCCTAGCTGGACAAGAATCCTGCAGTAGATTTACTGCTGCCCCGCTCTAAGAACAGACCCTGGATCAGCTAAGTCCAGCTAAGTTCATCTTTATGACCTTCACATCCTGTTTAACTTTGATCTTCTCTTATCTTACTTAAGAACACGTGCCTCTCCCACCTGCTAGATATTCCTGAATAAAATAATATAACATCTAGCAGACGTTTTTATCCAAAAGAGACTTAGTCATGCTTGCATACATTTTACGAATGGCTGGTCCCAGGAATCAAACCCACTCTCCAGGCATAGCAAGCGCCATGCTCTACCAACGGAGCTACAGAGAACCACATGATCTATACATGGGCATAATTGCATACCAAGGATAGATGACATGGCATACTTTACATAGTGCACAGTCGGCTTTACTCTATTCCCTTCTATTGGCTGCCGCCTATACAGTGGGGCAAAAAAAGTATTTAGTCAGCCACCAATCGTGCAAGTTCTCCCACTTAAAAAGATGAGAGGCCTGTAATTTTCATCATAGGTACACTTCAACTTTGACAGACAAAATGATAATTTTTTTCCCCAGAAAATCACATTGTAGGATTGTTTATGAATTTATTTGCAAATTATGGTGGAAAATAAGTATTTGGTCAATAACAAAAGTTTCTCAATACTTTGTTATATAGCCTTTGTTGACAATGACAGAGGTCAAACGTTTTCTGTAAGTCTTCACAAGGTTTTCACACACTGTTGCAGGTATTTTGGCCCATTCCTCCATGCAGATCTCCTCGAGAGCAGTGATGTTTTGGGGCTGTTGCTGGGCAACACAGACTTTCAACTCCCTCCAAAGATTTTCTATGGGATCTGGAGATCTGAAGACTGGCTAGGCCACTCCAGGACCTTGAAATGCTTCTTATGAAGCCACTCCTTCGTTGCCCGGGCGGTGTGTTTGGGATCATTGTCATACTGAAAGACCCAGCCATGTTTCATCTTCAATGCCCTTGCTGATGGAAGGAGGTTTTCACTCAAAATCTCACCATACATGGCCCCATTCATTCTTTCCTTTACACGGATCAGTTGTCCTGGTCCCTTTGCAGAAAAACAGCCCCAAAGCATGATGTTTCCACCCCCATGCTTCACAGTAGGTATGGTGTTCTTTGGATGCAACTCAGCCTTCTTTGTCCTCCAAACACGACGAGTTGAGTTTTTACCAAAAAGTTATATTTTGGTTTCATCTGACCATATGACATTCTCCCAATCTTCTTCTGGATCATCCAAATGCTCTCTAGCAAACTTCAGACGGGCCTGGACATGTACTGGCTTATTCAGGGGGACACGTCCGGCACTGCAGGATTTGAGGCCCTGGCGGCGGAGTGTGTTACTGATGGTAGGCTTTGTTACTTTGGTCCCAGCTCTCTGCAGATCATTCACTAGGTCCCCCCGTGTGGTTCTGGGATTTTTGCTCACCGTTCTTGTGATCATTTTGACCCCACGGGGTGAGATCTTGCGTGGAGCCCCAGATCGAGGGAGATTATCAGTGGTCTTGTATGTCTTCCATTTCCTAATAATTGCTCCCACAGTTGATTTTTTCAAACCAAGCTGCTTACCTATTGCAGATTCAGTCAACCCAGCCTGGTGCAGGTCTACAATTTTGTTTCTGGTGTCCTTTGATAGCTCTTTGGTCTTGGCCATAGTGGAGTTTGGAGTGTGACTGTTTGAGGTTGTGGACAGGTGTCTTTAATACTGATAACAAGTTCAAAGGACGTTTCTTTTTTACATGTACAGTACGTATATGCAAATATTACAGTAAATCCAAAGCCTCAATCTTCTGCCGATTGATCCCAGGCCACAAGAGCGAAAGGGCCTGAAACCTGAAATGCATTTTTAGAAATCAGACAGCCTTCAGCAGGGACTGGGGAGTGATTCCTGGCCAGCGGCCAACCCTCTCCTCCCCGGATGAACTTTTCACACTGCGCTAATGTGTTCATAGTGACCTTCTCAAATGAAAGTGAGTGGCTAAATTGTTAATATTCCAGCTCACAGATTCCCTCAGTACATCTACTGCATGTTCAATTATGAAAGACCAATAAAAAATATGAGCTGGCGCACACCCAGAAAAAATGTTTTGTGTGGAGGTGCTGATTAACGGCAAATAAACTATAAAAATAAAGAGTCGCACACTCCATATATAAACTCCCAGTAATTCACCAACGTTTCAGCATCACTGTGCCTTCTTCAGGGTAAATACTTGAACCCGGTTATGTTGACAAACAGTGCAAGTAGTGCAACCAATGACAATAGTGAGAGGTGTGTCATAATGAATAAGTTAATTAGAATGAATTGAGTGAAACTGTTAAAAAAAACAATAGTTTATGGCATATTAAATATATTTGGCTATTGTTATCATATGCCAACATAATTGAATATTGCACATAATGTTAGCATCAACCTACATTATTGTTTAATTCAATTTCGCATATTTAATTGTTTCCTATTTCATTTGTATTTGTTACATGTACTTTTTGGGTTCAACCTTAATGCATAATATGCATCGTCAACAGGGAGAACATATTAGGTGTACGCTGATAAGCTGTAGAAAGAATATATCAATTTATAAGAATTTTCATAAGAGTCAATAAAAAAGTCAATATTCAGGCCACTAGGGATCAATGTTTTTAGATATCCAGTAAGCCTCCCTTTGTAGTAGTAGGATCTCCATGTTAACTCCTCTCCTTGGTAGAGCAACATGCTCAATACCTGTGTATTTGAGGGAGGAGTGAGGCTAAATTGTTAATATCCCAGCTCTCTGATAATCCCTCAGTACATCAACTGCATGTTCAATTATGACCAACACAAACACACATTCCAAATTTAGGGAGAGACTGGTAACTTTCAATTGGGATCCGTGCTGTTGTTGTACTCAGCTGTTGGAACGGAATGTTCCATGCAGGGAATTGCCATGAATTCGTAGCATACGTTATGTAATCTTAAATCAGTTACAGACCAGAGCCAAAAAAGCTATTGGGTCTTTCTTTGTTATTAAAGTTTGGGAAAAGTTCACCTGAACATCTGTAATTACATGCTGGAGGAAATCTGAGAGCTAACCACAATGCCTATCACTCATGCATATCCAAGGTGGAAATGCATTTTAAGTGGAGTGCTCACTGCCAAGACTAGAGACAGATAGAACCGAACATGGCCATCTATGATGATTTAGAGGCAACAACACGCCCTTATTGTCCTCTCCAAAGACTAAATGTGATCTGAAATAGCATCATTCTGTACAACAAAAAAAAAATGTTCTATTCCAGTCTGTTATGAACAGTCCTCAACATATCTTCCCATCAGTTTGTCTAATGTCCTGTTCTATTCCAGTCTGTTATGAACAGTCCTCAACATATCTTCCCATCAGTTTGTCCAATGTCCTGTTCTATTCCAGTCTGTTATGAACAGTCCTCAACATATCTTCCCATCAGTTTGTCCAATGTCCTGTTCTATTCCAGTCTGTGTTATGAACAGTCCTCAACATATCTTCCCATCAGTTTGTCTAATGTCCTGTTCTATTCCAGTCTGTTATGAACAGTCCTCAACATATCTTCCCATCAGTTTGTCTAATGTCCTGTTCTATTCCAGTCTGTGTTATGAACAGTCCTCAACATATCTTCCCATCAGTTTGTCTAATGTCCTGTTCTATTCCAGTCTGTTATGAACAGTCCTCAACATATCTTCCCATCAGTTTGTCCAATGTCCTGTTCTATTCCAGTCTGTGTTATGAACAGTCCTCAACATATCTTCCCATCAGTTTGTCCAATGTCCTGTTCTATTCCAGTCTGTGTTATGAACAGTCCTCAACATATCTTCCCATCAGTTTGTCCAATGTCCTGTTCTATTCCAGTCTGTGTTATGAACAGTCCTCAACATATCTTCCCATCAGTTTGTCCAATGTCCTGTTCTATTCCAGTCTGTGTTATGAACAGTCCTCAACATATCTTCCCATCAGTTTGTCTAATGTCCTGTTCTATTCCAGTCTGTTATGAACAGTCCTCAACATATCTTCCCATCAGTTTGTCCAATGTCCTGTTCTATTCCAGTCTGTTATGAACAGTCCTCAACATATCTTCCCATCAGTTTGTCCAATGTCCTGTTCTATTCCAGTCTGTTATGAATAGTCCTCAACATATCTTCCCATCAGTTTGTCTAATGTCCTGTTCTATTCCAGTCTGTTATGAACAGTCCTCAACATATCTTCCCATCAGTTTGTCTAATGTCCTGTTCTATTCCAGTCTGTTATGAACAGTCCTCAACATATCTTCCCATCAGTTTGTCCAATGTCCTGTTCTATTCCAGTCTGTTATGAATAGTCCTCAACATATCTTCCCATCAGTTTGTCCAATGTCCTGTTCTATTCCAGTCTGTTATGAACAGTCCTCAACATATCTTCCCATCAGTTTGTCTAATGTCCTGTTCTATTCCAGTCTGTTATGAACAGTCCTCAACATATCTTCCCATCAGTTTGTCTAATGTCCTGTTCTATTCCAGTCTGTTATGAACAGTCCTCAACATATCTTCCCATCAGTTTGTCTAATGTCCTGTTCTATTCCAGTCTGTTATGAACAGTCCTCAACATATCTTCCCATCAGTTTGTCCAATGTCCTGTTCTATTCCAGTCTGTTATGAACAGTCCTCAACATATCTTCCCATCAGTTTGTCTAATGTCCTGTTCTATTCCAGTCTGTTATGAACAGTCCTCAACATATCTTCCCATCAGTTTGTCTAATGTCCTGTTCTATTCCAGTCTGTGTTATGAACAGTCCTCAACATATCTTCCCATTTGTTTGGCCATTAGTGGTATCCAGATAAAGTAAATGTTGCCAGGTATAGTATGATGATGTAACATAATCGCTAAGATTACAGGGTGTGCGTGTGTGTGTGTGTGCGCGCGCGCCCCCTGGGGCTTGACTCAAATGAGCAAGAGAGATCCACCAAGTTCTTATGGGAAATCCAATAAAATACCCATATTGATTTGAGGTGTATCCCAGATGGATGCCGGTAATAGATTCCACTATAATTGTATAAAACGGATTAAATTACCTTCAAAACAGGTAGCCTGTTCAATGTTTGCTCTAATATAATAATGTTTTAGCACACATGCATAACCCCATTCAAAGAACTCTACGATGGAGTAGAACATATTTCCAGGAAACCGGCCCTACTGCTGTAACTACTATGGTTTTACAAACTTACTATTAAATACATTATATATGTCACTGAGTAAAGCTGATCAAATAATAAGAAATCATTCAAGGCTTTCATTTACTTCAGGTTGACTTGCTACAGAAACTTTAAATCCGTCAAGGTACTGTAATTGACTGAGGGGAATCAGAAGATGTGGGATCAGCTTGTCAAGTCTGCCCTCTAGTGGTACATGAGCAGAACAACAGACAATCAGCTGTATCGAGAGGAGGCACAGGCTGAAAAGTAGGGTTGCAAAATAATGGTATCTTTCCCAAAATTCCTAGGTTTTCCATAAATCCTTGTTGGAGAGTTCTGGATTTCCTGCTTATTCCCTCCTGATTCTTTGAATTGTACAACCAAGATTTCTGGAAAAACTTGGAATTTTGGGATAGTTATGGGAATTTTGCAACGCTAGTGAAAAGAAAACCAAAGTTGAGCTCATGTGCTCTAATTTTTGGGGGGCATAAAACGCTATCTGTTACAAGGTGGTGGGTTTTGGAAAATCTACAATAGAATAGTACTCAAGAGCATTATTTATTTTCTGCTAAATTAATGAGATTGCACTTATTGAATGAGATTTGAGATTTGAAAGAAAATATAATGCAAGACATCAAGTAACACACCCAGACATTTCAATGGGGTTAGTAGTACTTACATTGTAGTGTTTTTCAGTACTTTGAGTAATATTATTATCAAGACCATCCATGTCCATAGTAGGCGACTGTTCTTCAGTCTGAAATGGAATGTACATCTAACGTGCAATACATCAGAATGCAACTACAATAGAAACATGACATGCAGTTATTTCAGTTATTTGACAAATGATAGCAGTACTCCTACAGCGCTAGGGTTAAAAACAACTTTCCGCGGGGACAGCAAAATCTACAAGACTCAGTCTTTTTATGGAAAGCCATCATATATATGTTGAGCTCAAGAATAACAGTAGCTATTTAAGTAGAAGATTTAAGACAGAAAAAAAATATTATTATTTTTCCTGCATTTGAACATACATTAGTAGTAAGTCAACAGTTTGAAGTCAGCTACAGACACACACTCTATGTTCTAGATGGCATTATGGTGTTAAGTTAGCCAAGCCAATGGGATACATGTCACTCTGTTGGAACACAAGTGAACTGTGCCGCCTTACCTTTGATTTCCTTCTGTTGAACTTTAAGAATCCGAGCAGGCCTTTGTTCTCGGCCCCACTGACACTTGAGGTGTTGGAACGGAAGTATTCTAACAATGAATGGACAGACACTAGGTTTCAGTTCACTCCGAAATGAAAGGGTTGGCTCACTGAGCTAAAAATAAAAGGTTTTCATTCATGCAGTTCATTCATTAACCAATGGGAAGAAATAAACCACAGCTAGAACTATACTACATTATGCAAGTCATGGCAGTTGTTAAAAGTTTAACTCAAGCATACAACAAAAAAATATTCCCCATAACCACACACCCTCAAGCCTCTATCTACAATCAGGCAGTTTCAACAGTAGATGGCACTACAACTCTACTTTTCCAATATGACAGTGCATCTATTCTTCAACCTCAAACAGTCATAACACACTGTAAGCCAGAAGGAAAGGGAAATAATTTTGACTGTATCTTATATTGGATCTAAGATATGTAAAACAAGCAAACGAAACACGCAAGATTGTCCCATGAGGAGAAAAGGAACGGCAAAGTGGGGTTAATGTGACTGTACAAGTGACTGTTAAGCTACAGGTAATGTCAGTACAGCATTGTGGATGGGAACAATAAGCAGCATTCAGACAGTAATACCTGAGTAATTTAGAGCAGGTGCAGAAGACATTTTAGGTTGACGAACTGGAAACAATCACAGGATTTCAACAACATTAAGGGTCCTTGTTGCAATGCAGACTATCCTTAACTACACAAGATTCTCTCTTTAGCAAAACTATACATCATTTCCTATGTCATTGGCTATGCAATCCCCCACCCCTCCCACCCCTGCCTACAGAAAAGGGGGAAACAGTGAAACTACCAACAACACTGACTATGGTATTTGACAAGTGCCTCTAGTTTAACTCAAGCATCAGTACATCTCACTAGGCTTTGTAGGTAGTGTTCTCATGACTAACCGTCTATATTGCCTCTCTAAGGGCAGAGTCATAGGGGGCAGAGTACACATACTGGAGGGCAAGTGCTTATCGAAGCTCATTTAACCAAATATGTAAACACAAGCTCACTTATTTATTCTGCAGAGCCACCCTGATAAGATGAACTAGCCCAGACTGAATTACACCCCATGTAAACATTACAGGCGCAGATGTAGCTAGCTGCAGTAAGAAAGTAATGCATGGTACTTTGATTCAAAACAATCTCACGTGTAAGTGCTGATTATAGATGCAGTCAGGGTGTAAAAGCGTGACAGAAAACGGAGAGAGCTCAAATTAAATATACGATTAAACAGGTTGAGAAGAATAAGAGGAACAGTAATAGTTTGTTAACAGAGATAGGTTGGTACAGTTCGCCTGATCTCAGATCTGTTTCTGCTACAATGTCAACTCCTTAACATCTCAAACTTGATTTGATCTGGGACCAGGTTAACACTGCAGATATCATGTGAGAACATGGAATAGCCTGGTCCCAGATCTGTTTGTGCCGTCTTGTCAACTCCTATAATCATTGTCGTACTGTAGGATGACCATAGGAATTGGCAAGAAATATGCCACCATTCTATAGGAAGAGAGGGAGATGGGGGTATAAGGTGGTTTATTTACCAAGAGTCTGGTCCTGTACGTACAGCTCTCTGATTCCTAGCTCGCTCAGACACTTGTCTAGCTCCAGCTCATGGTTGCTGACATTGTCCTTCAGCAGCAGGACATGGGCCGGGTCAAAGTCACACTTCTCACAGATGGCTGGGACCAAGCTCCCCAGGGGCACCAGGGGACTCACCCTCACCACCGCCTTCTGGCTCCTGTGGTAGTTCACCACCAGACGCACCGTTTTCTTTACAGGGAAGACAGAGTGACTTTAGTGCCAATGGATGGATACAGTATTAAAGAGAATTAGAGAACGTCCTATGTTCAAATAGTGTTTGTTTGGCCTTGAGCTTGTCTGCAATCATGCCGACCTGGCACTTCAGGCAGGCTCAATCAAATGCTCAAAGTATTTGAAATAAAACGTTCAATTTGAACCCATGTCTAAGTTCAGTAATTAAATGGGACTTGATAGTAAAGATCTCAGCAATACACATTCAATGGGAAAAACTAGGGTGGAAAATATTGAGAGACAAAAAAAAGTTTGTGTCAGAATCATAGGATAAACCATGATTAACTAAAAACTTCACTCCACCTCACTTAAAAAGAGGTTATGCTTTACTTTCAGCTTTTCCCTTAGAACATAGACATTTGTTGACAGGCCTAGGGGAGGAGGGGGGGGGGGGTGAGACTGGGGGTCATTCGAGACTAGCACTCTAAGGTAAATGAGGCTCGGAGCCAAGTCGAGGCCTGACAGAGAGGGCCTGTGTGTGGGCAGCCACTGCCTGGTCAATCCCAGGGTGTTTGGTGTACCTATAGAGAGGGATCACAACAACAGAACCAGCAGCACTAAGAGGGTTGAGGTGGTTGTTATGAAGAACACAGGATGCATCCCAAATGGCACGCTATATAGTGCATTATTTTGAACAAGGTCCCATAGGGATCTGGTCAAAAGTAGTGCACTATATAAAAAGTAGGGTGCCATTTGGGACAAACAACAAAAGATACTGTTATCATGGAGGCCATGACGGTCACACACCAGTACACAATGTACAGACTTCAAGACTCTCCTTCTGAAAACATCATGTCAAACACTTACCAGTCAAGGGTGTGTAACAATCACAAGCACAACTGTTTTTGTGTGTGGCTCTTTGCTAATATTTACTGAAGCTAATTATTTAAAAAAGGGGTTTATACTGTACATGCTTATTACAAATCATAAAATCCACTACAACCACATCATAATGCATTTAAGTAAAATGTTACCCACAATGTCAATGACTCAGAGTGAAATAGTGCCAGACTATGGCCATCAGCCAAAGGGAGGTCAAAGGGAGATAGGGGGAGCAGGGCCAGTGAGGCCTGAGAGTAGAGTAGGAATAATGCATGGTAACTAAAGGTAAGGCACTCATGAAAAATTCACATGCTAGGTAAGTAGGAGGAGACTAGGAGACACTGGAGACAGAGAGAGAAGACACTCAATCAGCCACCGAGAGCCGGTAATAATCCCACTGGTTTAGAGACTGGCTCTACAACACCTGCTGCCTACCTTAGCATGAGCCCTTTTTGGTTTTTGTGGTCTTTCCTGCTGCAACGATTTAGTGTCAAAAGGTAAAGAAGGGCGATCGCAATGGTTACATAGAGATTCATACATCACCTTTCCCAGGTGACAAAGGTTAGGTTCAATGAATGCTGAAAACATCTTATTCATTGTATCCTAAAAACAGTCAACGATAGCCACCCGTGCACTACAACAGCAAAAGGCCCGGACCAGAACAAACTCATTTCCAATAACTTCATGAAGTGCAACATACATGTGCATTCATGGAAGGCTAAACAGAGGATAACTATGAATCCTCAAGTTACAATAAACACAGCTCATTTCTTATTAACAGTCACATTGCACCTACATATCCTCAATCAGTAGAACAGTATCAAACAAACACACACAGATCTCTCTATATCAGGGTCAGGATCAGTAGGTACTCACCTCTGGCACTTTAGGCAGAGGTTTCCGCACCACTTTGTCCTGCAACACTTTCTCCCTGATGCTTATGGCAACAACGTCCAGGGACCCCAGCAGGCTGTTGGGCTTGAAGGCTAGGGATAGGCCCTCGCTGGACAGCAGCTCCAGGGTGTGATAAGCTGGGTTCAGGTGGTACCGGCTGCACAGATCCACCAACAGGTCCATGAGCGCCTTGCTGCACAGAGAGGTGAAAGCAGCACAGGAAGCCAGGCTGAGTCACAGACAGGAAGCCAGGTAGAAGTAGAGTCACAGGCTCGTCAGAGTAGAGTAGAGCGTAGCGGGACAGAATAGACCAAGGTAAGTCCCTATTCTCTAGTTAGCGCACTTCTTTGACCAAGGACCACTACTTTTGACAAGACCGCTATGGGCTCTGGTCAAAAGTAGTGCACTATATAGGGAATAGGGTGTCGTTTGGGATGTGATCTGACTGACAGATAGGGTTACCTCCAATAGGAATACCTGTAATTACACTCATGCCGCTCGGCTTACAGCATTAGATAAGCCTGCAAATTGGTACATAAAAGGCTGATTTAATGATCTGAACTCAGTGACCTGTTAAATGAATTAGAAAGTTAAATGAATTACAGATAGGAAATCTAGCCTTAGTCAATTGCCAATAAAATATGCATCTGGTCTACTTATAATATATGTATGCAGGGAAGGAAATTAAGCTAGCCTGAGGTAGTACTTTGCAAATAGGGCTAGTAGAAAATGTGCCAAACTAGCCCGTCAGGCGAGTGGCATTTTGTATTTCAAATATCAAATGGCACAGATTTGGCTAGAATAATGTAACCTGGGCTAGTAAAAATTGTAGTCTACTAGCCTGACTGGCCAGTGTCCTAAATCCTTCACTTGAGAATGTAGAATATCTTAATCAATCCTGATACAATGTTCAGTTTTTGAGCGTCATATGAAGTCCCATGTCATGGAATGCAGAACGTCAACTGACGAGGTGTGAAAAGGGTAACTGTCAACCCAGGACAGAGAGAAACTCAAGGATGCTTTCTATTGTCTGCTGGGAGAAGACAGCTCATATGACCAAACTGCTAACGGGCTGCTCTGAACAACCAACACAAATACCAGGGCAAAGTTTGCTCATCACAAGTCTTACAACTGCATCATAATGCATTACACATTAGCTGTAGGATGGAGAGTTATGGGTCGTTCGAAAATAACAATGTATTAATTTATACTACAACTTTCTTCTTAGAATAACGTATCTAGCTAGCAAATGAGGCTTTGACAAGACACTGGAAACACAACACATTGAGCTGTATTCCCTATCATAATGAAAACAGTGTGACAAAACCCTTTACACACCATAATGGAGAGGGTGTTGTCTGACTGCTTCCTGCACACATGAACCAGGTGACTACAAGACATGTATGACACCTGGATGAAACTCCCCTTGGGTTTTATCATGCACTGAGACAGCCAAACTGATTTCCCATAAATCAAATGACAGTCAGACACACTTCATTTGGATTGTCCAGATTTCACATCTGTAAAGGCTCTACAGATGGTCGTACTATCAACAAACTATCTGTTGATAAGCAACTGTATGCTAAGGTTACGGTTAGGGTTAGGGTTAGAATAAGGGTAGAGTTTAAGGTTAGGGCTAGAGATGTGAGATGTGATTTCTGCTCAGTAATGTGTGAATCTATATTGAACAAAAATATAAATGCAACAATTTAAAAGATTTGACTGAGTTACAGTTCATATAAGGAAATGGATGTGGATCAGAAAACCAGTCAGGATCTGGTATGACCACCATTTGCCTCATGCAACGCGACACATTTCCTTCGCAAAGAGTTGATCAGGCTGTTGATTGTGACCTGTGGAATGTTGTCCCACTCCTCTTCAACGGCTGTGCGAAGTTGCTGGATATTGGCGGGAACGCTGTCCTTCTAGTCGATCCAGAGCATCCCAAACAATGGGTGACATATCTGGTGAGTATACAGGCCATGGAAGAACTGGGACATTTTCAGCTTCCAGGAATTATGTACAGATCCTTGCGATATGGGACGGTGCTTTATCATGCTGAAACATGAGGTGATGGCAGCGGATGAATGGCATGACAATGGGCCTCAAGATCAAGACAATCCCGCCGGTGATCTCAAGACCATCCCAAAGAAGCCGGATGTGGAGGTCATGGACTGGCGTGGTTACATGTGGTCTGCGGTTTTGAGGCTGGTTGGTTGAACTGTCAAATTCTCTAAAACGACATTGGAGGTGCCTTATGTTAGAGAAATTAACATTCAATTCCCTTGGCAACAGCTCTAATGGACATTCCTGCAGTCAGTATGCCAATTACACACTCATTAACAGAAGCCCTGGTCTTGTTTTCTGCATGAGGGCTGGAGTCCTGGATGGACTAGTCTGATTCACTCACTGCTCCAGCAGAAAAAGAGAGAGACCCTCATTAAGGCCAGAGAGGCTCTGGCAGGTCAGCTTCTCAACACACACACACACACACACACACACACACACACAGAGAGAGAGAGAGAGAGATTCTGGGAAACTGAGGGAACCTTGAAAAGGCCTCTCCGATCAGATACCAAAGGCCACATGCATAAGAGTCTGTGAATTGAGGGTCGCAGGGTTAATGTGTACGTGTGCATATGCATATGTGACGAGTGTGTGGTGTTGCCTGTCACCTGCCGTCCACTGTGCTGCTGGTCTGGTAGCCTCGAGGCAGAGTGATGTGGAGGTCTACGCTGGTCCTCATCATGTTCTCCTTGGTGTCCATCACCATGCTGCCCATACTGCCCTGCGCTGAGCCTCCCCCGTCAGGCACTGCGTTACGGAATATTCTCCTCGGGGCGGGCTCGGGGGCCAGGGGCGGAGGGGGGCTCGGGACTTCATCCTCTTCCTGAGGGATGGACAGAGGTTAGGCATAAGGTTAGGGATAGGCATACGGCTAAGTTTAGTTTTATAATCAGATATTTTAGAGCGAAATTGTCATTTGCAGATTGGCCGGATTGTGGCAAATTAATTAATTTCTCTATGTTGTTTTGTTTTCTCCCAGAAAAGGCAGTCCGGTCATCATGGTGATTCAAAGGGAAATAGAATAGACAAGACTTTGAACAACATTGCTGTTTTGCACTGGGATAGGTGACAACGAACATAACAAAGGCAACTTGAATGGCAATGACTTTCTGTCTTTCAGTGAGATGACATAAGCCAGTCTGTCTCCAGATATGCAACGGTTGTTTATTGGTTGGCAGGGTCACAGTGGTCCGTGTTGTGATATTACCATTCAAATCTGACACCAAGGACTTTCCGTATCATGATTGGTTCATTATTATAAAAACTTGATGCGATGATCTTATTTTATAAATATAAAAAAGGGGAGGTGCTCTACAAGCCTCTCCGGGTTTTTAACCCCTCCTGCACAAGCTCTTTTCCATTGCCTTTTAAACCTTTATCATATTGTTTTGTAGTTTCTTGTGTGCAAATAAATAAAACAATTATTTTATACAGCATAGAGATAATGTAACCATCTAAACACACAAGGATAAAGATAAACCAGCATGCATTGCAATTCATCCAAACTCATGTCTGTCATTATACTGTATAATGCTTCAATATATAAATGAATAAATAGACATTAGGCGGCAGCTCTACACTGCACCAAAATACATGGCACTAACTGCACTGATGGCAGGACTTTGAAAGAAGATTATGTAAATCATTAGTGGTCCTAACTTTCACTACACCTGACTCTGTATGTATTTGACACGTGTCAGGAACAAATTGTAGCCTTGTCTCAGCACACACCATTATCTCGACTATAATATACAGTTTACAATGATTCATGCCTTTCCCTTCTAGGTATGTTTAATAGCTACACACTTTCTCCCTACTGAGCAAACAACAGTATGAGATAAATCTGCACCACTCACGTCAAGTCAGTCCTTGGGCTTTAGATTAAGCGTTCTATATATCAGTCCATGTTTATAAATCCTTCCCAAGGACTGGGGCTACAGGGAAAAGTGCTCTTCTAGGAGCCTCGAAGACAACTTGTTCTATGAAGGTGGAGAGTAGGCGTGCATGTGAACATTCAACAAACTACCGTGCTTAGACTCTAACCTCACCTAAGTTAATTATTAATAACTAAGTCCGGCATCCATCCACAGCCCCAGAGTAATTGAACCATTGAACCACAATTGTTCAAAACAAAACACCAGAGAGAGGGCGATGAAATGAAAAGAACTTCATGATCAAAACCAGTGTACTGCAGTATACCACTATGAATGGGTCAGGGAGAATGCACCTGTGTGTTTGATATTGGGACAACAACTCGTACACCTCCGCTCGAGACTGAGATCTTAGCATGCCCTTGTCTCCAGAGTCAGCCAACGCACACACACGCGCGCACACACACACACGCTTTTGGGCGATGAGAGAATCTCCTAAAGAGAGAAGAAAACTCAGTTCCTGAGCTGGGCAGTAAGTGCAGTTTCCTGAGTGACTGGGTTACAAATGGACCTTTCACAGAACCATTCAGTCCACTCTCTCCACTTCATTGGCCAGTTGTGAAAGGAATCAACCCGAGATATGTTTTAATTGAACACACAATCCAATGGAAACACATACAAGATTTTGTTGAACGACTGTGAGAAGGTCACTTCTGGTGACTTTCTTTTAAAGGACATTGTACTCCAAAATACATGAACATTAAATGATGTTCTCTTCCTTTGAAACGAATCTGTAAATCAAGGACAGTTTCATTTTATCACCAGACAATTCTATATTAACCCGAACTGGGTACAGATGTCAATTCAGTGTCTATTCCACATTGGTTCAACGTCATTTCATTTAAATTACGTGGAAACAACGTTGATTCAACCAGTGTGCCCAAAGCGCGCCTCGGCAAAATAAAACAAATACTACTAATAATTAAATAAAAGGTTAAAAATGTTTTTTGAAGTAGTGGCAATGATTTAGTAAATCCAGTGCCTTCAGAAAGTATTCACACCCCTTTACTTTTCCACAATTTTGGTGTTATAGCCCAAATTTAAAATGGATTCAATTGAGATCTTGTGTCTACACACAATACCCCATGAAGTCAAAGTGCAATGTTGATTGTAGAACAATTCATTAAAAAATGTTAAAGCTGAAATGTCTTAAGTCAATAAGTATTCAACCCCTTTGTTATGTCAAGCCTAAATAAGTTCAGGAGTAAAAATGTGCTTAACAAGTCACATAATAAATGTTGCATGGACTCAATCCATATTCAATATGGTGGTTAAGATGATTTTTTAATGACTACCCAATCTCTGTACCCCACACATACAGATAATTGTAAGGTCCCTCAATCGAGTAGTGAATTTCAAGCACAGACTCAACCACAAAGAACACACAAAGTGTGGCAAAGAAATTAACATTTTGTCCTGAATACAAAGTATAATGTTTGGAGCAAATCCAATACAACACATCACTGAGTATCACTCTTCATATTTTCAAGCATGGTGGTGGCTGCATCATGTTATGGGTATGCTTGTCAACAGCAAGGGTTAGCCTAAATCTACACGAGTTGCATACCACCACGACATTATATGTTCCTGAGTGACCCGGGTTACAGTTTTGGCTTAAATCAGCTTGGAAATCTATAGCAAGACTTGAAAATGACTGTCTAGCAATCATCAACAATCAATTTCAATAATGTTTTAAAGAATAATGGGCAAATATTGTCCAGTCCAGGTGGGCAAAGCTCTTAGAGACTTACCCCCAAAGACTCTCAGCTGTAATCATTGCAGGATTATATTGCATTAGGGATTGTCATAGATAGTTACAGTATGATATGGTCAACAACACCACCCCACAGTACAGCACAGGGCACTGCAGTGGGGAGTATCCAGTGACTAACCAACCAGCTAGGTGTTGAGAGGAGTGGCCTACTACTGCTATAAACCTAACCTAGCTGTTTAGACCCAGTGGGAGTGTGTAAGCGTCACAACAAGCCCCACAGCACAGGAACCGCAGTAGCTGTAGGGTATCTAGCTAACCAGTGAATAGGTACTACTTCTATAATCTGACCTGGTAGTTTGTTACCCTGGTGTTGTGTTAGACTGATTACGAGATTAGTCTCTGTGTGCATGGGACTGTTCACATTCCAAGGCCCAAATAAGACTCTGCTCCACTCTAGGCAACTATCCAGTTAGAATAAGTTAACCCCTCTGTGCTATTTCTGCCACAGGGCTCAAGTTCATATCAATAATGCTCTCTGTTGTATTGGACAACAATAAAGGAAGCAGGGAGTCAGTGAGCGATACAACTCACTCTGCAAGGAAAGACTGATAAGAGCTTGTACTGTATGAGGTTCTTAAGTTATCCTGACAAAATAATTCTGGAAATATAAATATTCCTTCTTTCCCTGGGTCTTATTAAAATAGTGGAATATGTTAGTAGAGTTTTGTACTGTAGTGTATTAGAAGCAGGAGCCAGTTTAGACCTGATGAAGAGAGACGTACACAATGACAACCTGTCATTTTAGAAGTTGAAGGTAGGGGAAACACTAGTGCATCCCAAATGGCACCCTAATCTGTATATGGTGCATCACTTTTGAGCAGAGCCCTATAGGCCCTGGTCAATCTAATGCAGTGCACTATAAAGTGAATAGTGCACCATTTGGGACGCAGAGACTGTGGTGAGACACCTGTCATGGCCAGTTCTATGCAGCACAATGGGATTAGACCCAAACAATGGGAGCACTATCCTTTAAAAAGTAGACACTGCATTTAGGCATACTATGGAGTAATAAAACAAAAGTGACCCATTTCACTCCAACAGACATGTATTTTACTGACCATAATTAGCATATGAAATACCTGCATATTATTAGTAACTCCATACTATACTACATATGAACTAGGATCCTATTGGAACATACACACAGTACACAAATAGTAGTAAGGTAAAGGAAAATCTTAATATTCTATTTCCTGATATTATAGTGCTTTTCTTAGCATACAATAACATGAAGGAACTGTTCAAAATATAAACATTGAGGATTTGATTTAAATGTTTTTATTAATAATATGAAAGGAGAAAGAGGAGAATAAACAAGTAAATATCAGGAAATATAATACTTATTTGGATAATTATATAGTTCACCCATTGTTCTCATTGTCTGCTAAAGCAGCTTGATCTGGTTTTAGAAATCTTTGGCCATCTCATTTGGGATCTTTCAATACCACAACAGACTAGCTATTGATTAAGGACTGAGGAAGAAAAAAAAAATCTGCCTTCATTTGGAGGGTGTCCAAGTGCTGAGAGAGAAAGAAAGAGAGACTGTCAGCACACATCAATGAGAGACTGTGGATTGCTACTAGTGTTCCCATAGACTTCCAGTAATTGAGCCAACGACTATCTACATGTATTTAAAAGCACATCTCGGCAGATATATATATATCTGGTCTCTAGTGACTCCTCAAGCACCGCGAAGCAGTGCCTTAGACCGCAGCGGTCTAAGGCACTGCTTCGCGGTGCTTGAGGAGTCACTAGAGACCCGAGTTCAATCCCATGCCATGACGCAGCCGGATGCAACCGGGAGACCGATGAGGCGGCACATAATTGTCCCAGCTTCGTCCGGGATAGGGAAGGGTTTGGCCTGCTGGGATGTCCTTGTCCCATTGTGCTCTGGTGACTCCTGTGGAGGGCTGGGCGCATGCACACGGACATCGGTCCCCAGTTGTACGGTGATTCCTCTGACACATTGGTGTGGCTGGCTTCCGGGTTACGAGAGCAGTGTGTCAAGAAGCAGTGCGGCTTGGCAGGGTCGCGTTTCGGAGGACGCATGGCTCTCGACCTTCGCCTCTCCTGAGTCCATATGGGAGTTGCAGCAATGGGACAATTGGATATCACGAAAAAGGGGTAAAAAGTTACAAATTAAATAAACAAATAAATAAATATATATATATATATATATATATATATATATATATATATATACATACACACAACTGTTCAAAGGTTTGGGGTCACTTAGAAATATCCTTGTTTTTGAAAGAAAAGCTCATTTTTTGTCCATTAAGGAACAGACGCCTCACAGGTACTCAACTGGTAGCTTCATTAAATAGTACCCGCAAAACACCAGTCTCAACGTCAACAGTGAAGAGGCGACTCCGGGATGCTGGCCTTCCAGGCAGAGTTGCAAAGAAAAAGCCATATCTCAGACTGTCCAATAAAAAGAAAAGATGAAGATGTGCAAAAGAACAGACACTGGACAGAGGAACTCTGCCTAGAAGACCAGCATCCCGGAGTCGTCTCTCACCGTTGACGTTGAGACTGGTGTTTTGCGGGTACTATTTCATGAAGCTGCCAGTTGAGGACTTGTGAGGCGTCTCTTTTTCAAACTAGACACTAATGTATTTGTCCTCTTGCTCAGTTGTGCACCGGGGCCCCGACTCCTCTTTCAATTTTGGTTAGGGCCAGTTTGCGCTGATCTGTGAAGGGAATAGTACATAGCGTTGTACGAGATCTTCAGTTTCTTGGCAATTTCTCGCATGGAATAGCCTTAATTTCTCAGAATCCAGAATAGACTGACAAGTTTCAGAAGAAAGTTCTTTGTTTCTTGCCATTTTGAGCCTGTAATCGAACCCACAACTTCTGATTCTCCAGATACTAAACTAGACTAAAGAAGGCCAGTTTGATTGCTTCTTTAATCAGAACAACAGTTTTCAGCTGTACTAACATAATTGCAAAAGGGTTTTCTAATGATCAATTGGCCTTTTAAAATGATAAGCTTGGATTAGCTAACACAATGTCTCTTTGGAACACAGGACTGATGGTTGCTGATAATGGGCCTCTGTACGCCTATGTAGATATTCCATTTTAAAAAATCAGCCGTTTCCAGCTACAATATTCATTTACAACATTAAACAATGTCTACACTGTATTTCTGATCAATTCAATGTTATTTTGCCTCCCGGGTGGCGCAGTGGTCTAGGGCACTGCAATTGTGAGAGACCCTGGGTTCGCGCCCAGGCTCTGTCGCAGCCGGCCATGGGGCGACGCACAATTGGCCAAGCGTCGTCCGGGTTAGGGAGGGCTTGGCCGGTAGTGATATCCTTGTCTCATCGCGCGCGACTCCTGTGGCGGGCCGGGCGCAGTGCTCGCTAACCAGGTCGCCAGGTGCACGGTGTTTCCTCTGACACATTGGTGCGGCTTGCTTCCAGGTTGGATGCGCGCTGTGTTAAAGCAGTGGTTGGGTCGGAGGACGCATGGCTTTCGACCTTCGTCTCTCCCGAGCCCGTACGGGAGTTGTAGCGATGAGACAAGATAGTAACTACTAACAATTGGATACCACAAAATTGGGGAGAAAAGGGGGTAAAATTCACACAATTTGTATTTTTTTTAATGCTATTTTAAACGGACAAAAAAATTGCTTTTCTTTCATAAACAAGGACATTTCTAAGTAATTACTTTTGAACGGTAGTATGTATATAAATATATACACATACATACACACACACACACAATACCAGTCAAAAGTTTGAACACACCTACTCATTCAAACGTTTTTGTTTATTTTTACTATTTTCTACATTGTAGAATAACAGTGAATACACCAAAACCAAGTGAAGCTGGTTGAGATAATGCCAAGAGTGTGCAAAGCTTTCATCAAGGCAAAGGGAGGCTGCTTTGAAGAATCTCAAATATAAAATATTTTGATTTGTTTAACACTTTTTTGGTTACTACATGATTCCATGTGTTACTTCATAGTTTTGATGTATTCACTGTTATTCTACAATGTTATTCTAGAAAATAGTAAAAATAAAGAAAACCCTGGAATGAGTAGGTGTGTCCAAACTTTTGGCTGGTACTGTGTGTGTGTGTGTGTGTGTGTATAAAAATATATATATTTTTTTGCAGCGGTTGCAACAATTTAGAGCCACCTCTGCTAAAATAATATAGGGGAAACACTACCTTGAGAAGCTCTTTAACCCTTCCACACGTAAGAACTAATGCTATTCTTGTCGGTTGTCACTCGAGTTTCCCCCCTATTGAGCAGAGGACAGACAGTGAATACCCTCACCCTCAGCCACTCCACAGAGCAACAATGGCAACATGCTCTCTGGGAGCCATGTGTTCTCATAGCAACCTATATTTACACCACTAGGAGAGAGAGAGAGACTTGCTCTCTACTTGGTAGCAGCTGGGTATTTATGACTGATAGAAGTATCCTGCAGAAAGTGAATGACCCACATGCATCTAGGGGACATTTGAGCTCCACAGAGGCATTTGTTTGCAGTTGCTGAGAGCATGCAGCTTCCTAATTCAGCATATGCCCTGACTCTCAAATGACAAACCACTCGAAGGGGTAGACTAAAGCCCACCCTGTTTTATTGCTGAGATGGCAAGGTCTTCATTGGCTTTCTGATGATAACAAACTGGCCTGTGCTCTCTGAAGTGTCCATTTAAAACTGTATTTGGCTCTACTACAATACAATACCCAGTTCTCTGAGCACAGTAACACGGAAAACAGCAACAGGTAGCCTAAAGTCAAATCAGTATAATAAAAAAATCTACCAAGAACTAGATCATGAAGGTTGTATTGGTTTTTAAATGAAAACATAAGCCCACGAATATTTTCATATATTTGCCTTGCTGTTTTCATTATGTTGAGGTTATGGTTCGCGGTGTATCCGAAGTTTTTGGGGGTGTATTATTTTTGTTGCGTATAGATTTAAAATGTTTCCCTTTTTAGATAATGATAGCGGGTGAGTCACTATTGAGTCCTATGTGGATGTTTCGGTTGTAGACTATGTAGAGGACGTATTCCGTTCCAGTAGAGCACTCCAACATCACTCCTCCCCCCCATGGCCTCTTCCCAAATGCCATGCTCTATCATTACCCACCCACACACGCTACACCATGCTCAGAATACTCCAGCTATGCTAGCCTCGGACCATTACACACCATGCTCAGAATACTCCAGCTCTACTAGCCTCGGACCATTACACACCATGCTCAGAATACTCCAGCTCTACTAGCCTCGGACCATTACACACCATGCTCAGAATACTCCAGCTCTGCTAGCCTCACACCTTTACACACCATGCTCAGAATACTCCAGCTCTGCTAGCCTCGGACCATTACACACCATGCTCAGAATACTCCAGCTCTGCTAGCCTCGAACCATTACACACCATGCTCAGAATACTCCAGCTCTGCTAGCCTCGGACCGTTCCAAAGCTGCTGGTTCTGGGAGGAACAGGACTGTACTGATTATAACCACATCTCTGGGGGAACAAGTGAACACAGCTCCTTTGGCTCTAACAAATGTGCCTTCTGGAATAAATTACTCATTAGCAGCAAGAGAGAGAGATACATAAAAAAGAGAAGAGCATCTCTGGGCTGCCGTTCTCTCTGACATCCACCTAAGGGAGAGGCAGAGGCACCACTTGTCGTACTGTAACAAACCAGACACCACCCCTCTTCCCTTCACAGTAGTCAGAGACATGTAACCTAGGTGCCTAGGTCTGGTCATCTGCTCCTGGTTGGTTGGTGACTCAGGGCTGCCTGGTCTATGAAGGTGAGAGATCGCATAAGTAATTACAGCCACAGGAAAAAACAGTCAACATATTCACTTCAACTACACTCTTAGAAAAGAGGGTTCTTTGGCTGTCCCTATAGGTAGGATCCTTTGGGTTCCATGTCAAATCAAATTGTATTTGTCACATACACATGGTTAGCATGTAGACACAAGTGTAAGGGGATAAAGAATATGTACATAATGATATATGAATGAGTGATGGTACAGAGCGGCATAGGCAAGATACAGTAGATGGTATCGAGTACAGTATATACATATGAGATGAGTATGTAAACAAAGTGGCATAGTTAAAGTGGCTAGTGATACATGTATTACATAAAGATGCAGTAGATGATAGAGTACAGTATATACGTATACATATGAGATGAATAATGTAGGGTATGTAAACATTATATTAGGTAGCATTGTTTAAAGTGGCTAGTGATATATTTTACATCATTTCCCATCAATTCCCATTATTAAAGTGGCTGGAGTTGAGTCAGTGTGTTGGCAGCAGCCACTCAATGTTAGTGGTGGCTGTTTAACAGTCTGATGGCCTTGAGATAGAAGCTGTTTTTCAGTCTCTCGGTCCCAGCTTTGATGCACCTGTACTGACCTCGCCTTCTGGATGATAGCGGGGTGAACAGGCAGTGGCTCGGTTGGTTGTTGTCCTTGATGATCTTTATGGCCTTCCTGTGACATCGGGTGGTGTAGGTGTCCTGGAGGGCAGGTAGTTTGCCCCCAGTGATGCGTTGTGCAGACCTCACTACCCTCTGGAGAGCCTTACGGTTGTGGGCGGAGCAGTTGCCGTACCAGGCGGTGATACAGCCCGACAGGATGCTCTCGATTGTGCATCTGTAGAAGTTTGTGAGTGCTTTTGGTGACAAGCCAAATTTCTTCAGCCTCCTGAGGTTGAAGAGGCGCTGCTGCGCCTTCTTCACGGTGCTGTCTGTGTGGGTGGACCAATTCAGTTTGTCTGTGATGTGTACGCCGAGGAACTTAAAACTTACTACCCTCTCCACTACTGTAGAACCCTCTGTGGGCAGGGTTTTTACATGGAACCCAAAAGGGTTCTAACATGGGAAAAAAAGGGTTCTTCAAAGGGTTCTCCTACGGGTACAGCCCCCAAAAAACTTTTGGGTACTAGATAGCACCATTTCTTTAAGAGTGTATGCATGTCGCATACCTAGTGAACAAATAATGACAAAGCATCCTCACTTTAAAGTACCTCAGGAATGTCTTAATGCAACTATTAAATATAGCAAACACCATAGAGCAGTGTTCTGAAGTTATTTCAGAAGTAGGCTATTGACACAACAAATACATACAACTATTGTTTACTGATAAGACACATGGCTGAGTGGACCAAACAAAGCCTATGAAGCCAGATGGTGTAGTACTGAGTTAATAGGGTAATTCTTTTAGCATCCCATATTACTGCAGATATGTCAGTGTCCCAAAGAGCACCCTATTTCTATATAGTGCACTACTTTTGACCAGGGTCCATAGGACTTTGATCAAAAGTAGGGAACTATTTAGAAAATAGGTTGCCATTTGGGAAGCAGTCTAAGTCTCTGCACTGATCCACTGACTGCTTCAGACCCCGGTCTCACACCAACTCTTACTTAGCCATGACCCATGTCATGAGAAGACCTGTCCCCTTTAATAGAGACCGTGTTCCACGTGTGTCTGGACAGGATTCAGTCTCTCTCAGAACCTAATCCTCGAGGATTGCACATGCCAGTGCAAACAAGAGACCCCTATACTGTATAGCTAACCCTTTACACCAGGTCTGCATCCCTACAGTATATAGTGCACTACTTTTGTACCAGAGCCCTATGGGCCAAGGTCAAAAGTAGTGCGCTATATAAGGAGTAGTGTGCGATTTGAGATGCAGACCAGGACTGTATAACCTGGCCCTCTACACCAGCTGCTGTGTGTGTGAAACCATCCCTGGTGGAGGGTAATATCCCACAGGACAGGGAGTAGAGCACTGAGCAGTGGGGACTGGGGAGGGAGGGCACAGAACAGCAGGAAATAACAATTAGTTACATACTCCCTAAGCAACTCCCTCAATTAACAAAGCTCTGCTGCAGGAAAGGACTCAGAGAAACACATATTATACCACTCCTCTTTTAACCATAGACACTTCCAGTCAGAATGAGACGAACATATGATTATGGTATTTGTTAAATAAGGGGAGGCTACTGCAGGAAAGGTGTGAAAAGGGAAATAGATGTAAACTAGTGTCAGTACTAGCATCACCGTATGATAACCTAAAGCATCATTATAATCAACAGCTGCTCTTCCTCTTACTCAGAGTCTGCCATCCACAGTGTGATGGTGCAGGTGAAATAACAATCAAACATCCAAACCAACCAATGTAAGAACAATGCCATTAATGAACACAGGATTACTACCACACCTAACCTAATATTTGGGGCTAGTCTCAACTGTACTGTACACTGATCAGTCTTCACCTCAAACCCACCTACCACACAATCCTCAGACTACACAGTCTGACAGTGGCCCAAAATAGGTCCTGTAGCTTAGTGCTCAACTTGTGTTGAAACAGCCCCTCATATCCACCATGCAGGAGAGGACAGTGCAACTAGTCAACAGACTGCTGTAGAGTAATGACACACTTAAAACGTGTTCATTTTGCCCTCTTGACTACAATAATTACATTTCAAAGCCATCGATTCCCTAAAATGGTATGCATGTGTGTCTACATAATTATGATGTAACCTATCAATAAGTTGAAACGTATTCTCTTCAAAACTATTCTTACTTGAGTTGTAACTGCGTAAACAATAGTAAAACTGATAGGGCAGGTCCCAATACAAGTAGAGCATATGCACTGAAGAGTCCATGGAAGTAATTAATCTGCTGCGTGTGGTAGCAGTCAGAATTATTTGTTAAAGACTAATGCCAGGCAGTCAGAGAACTATTTATAAAGACTAGTGCCAGGCAGTCAGAGAACTATTTATAAAGACTAGTGCCAGGCAGTCAGGTCATTTTAAACCCGATAGCCAGTAAAACAGGAGTAGTTATTTCCAGCCATATACCACCGCTAACAGTACATCACTGCTCTCTCATCTTGCAAAAAGCTTAAAATGATCTTCTCTTGAAAAACAAATAGAAATGCCTGCTCTGTAGACAATTTGGGCTTAGACCCATTAATACACCCTTATAGATGGTCCCTTAGCTCAGACACAACAACACCAGGCCCAGGCATTTACAGTAGTAAACACACACAATTCTAATCAAGACTGTTGGCCTAGGTCTGTACAATTTAGCCTTTTAGACCTGGGACTGGGACTGCTCATAGCCCCTAAAAACACACACAATGCTCCAATTCACACAAAAGAGAAACAACAAATATACTCAAGCTAACTCCAGAGCAGTTATACTATAAATGTTTGTCACAATATACAGGGAGTATCCATTTTACATTTACATTTAAGTCATTTAGCAGACGCTCTTATCCAGAGCGACTAATCCACATGGTTGAAACACACCAAAATAGTAAGCGGGACTATTCTGCAATTGTGTCATCTTCTTTATGACAATGTGCAAAATAAATATACACATAAAATTAAACACATACTGTTGTGATCAGGATTGGACTCCCTATAACGTCCTATAGCAAAATAAGGCAGAGCAGGGCTAGGAAGAGCAAGGCTCTCTGGGCTAGCTAACCAAAAAAGGCTGTCTGGAATCTCAGGATGTCTGAAAGTTTTGTCCCAAATGGCACCCTATTCCCTATGTAGTGTACTACTTTTGACCATAGGACACTGGTCAAACGTAGTGCACTATACTATATAGGAAATAGGGTGCCATTTGGGACGTAACCCAAACGTAGTGCACTATACTATATAGGAAATAGGGTGCCATTTGGGACATAACCCATCTCCTCAGAAGTGGACATTCTTACCTCCCTGTGAGTGTTTTATGGGCTCCGTTTCTTACCTCCCTTCTTGTTCTTGCCATGTAAAATAAAGCTGCTAACGCCTCTGTGATGACGTTAGGCTGTTCTCCTTTTGTCAGTAAGTCAGCTAACAGATGGCAGATGTCATAGTAATCTAAAGAGAACCTTTTTACCAACTGGTAAAGGTAATACATTTGACATGTTTCGTTGGGATTTAAAAAAAATATTAATCTAATAACTGAGTCGTTCCCCGAAATGAGTGCCTTTTGCATCCTTTCATATTTTAAGAAGAAATTGTGGACAAATATTGAATTTGAAAAACCTGTTATATTAAATAAAGTACCCTTTAATATAGATCACATAGAAATTCAATAAATCAGATTTTTTTATATGACTAAAAACTTTTAGCATTTTGACATGTCCCTCTGACTTCCAGGAAGATTTTAACTCACTTAATCCCAAGTTATCATCATTGTAAAGCCATAGTTTTGTTGCTTTGATAGTCATTTCTGAAAACTATTATTTATCTCATGTGATTAGTGATTCATTTTAAGGTGATCATTTTTTTTTTAAATGTTTAAAAAGGTCAGCCCTGTTGAACTCACATTCATTAAAAAAAACACATTGATCATCTAATAGTCAAATCATAGTCTAAAAGCAAGTGAGCTGGTTCTATCTTTAAAAAAAAAAAAATCTGGTATTTTGTGGTGGAAAACTGAGCGGATCGAGCATAACACATCTACCTTGTTACCAAAACTAGAAATGTTTTACAAATGTTTTGTTGTGAAGCTTGCATTTAATATTCCCTCCCTCTTGCACACAACAAGCTTCCATTATCCCTGTCAAGGGGATTTAATGTCTGATTTAATAAATCCTCAACCCTGTAAATAGGCACTTACTACAGTCATTTCTTTATTTAATCTCTTGAAAACATGTTTTTTAATAAGTTAAACGTGCTCTTTGTGACATAAAATACATTTGAATTTACTTATTTATTTTCACCAAGTTACACTACTCAAAAGGCACCTAATCAATGGAATGACCCATCTACTGCTTTTCTTGGCCAGGGATCACTTGAAAAAGAGATTTGAAAAATGTTCAGTCAATGGGAACAACCAAGGAAATGGCACCATTGGTCTCCAGAGGGACAGGCAGAGCAGAGAGGAATGTTCAGCAACTGCTGTCTTTAAATAACCACTATTCATCATGTGCTTTCTGCATGCAACATGTCATAGGAGGTGATTATAGAAAAGCCTTCAGCGGGGTGGAGGAGATGCAGGACCATGGGTGCAACATACAAAGGATTTGGTTTACTTGCAGGTAATAAGGGTTGTGGACTTCAACCTCCCACAACAACACCAGTAAATAGATTCTACCACATTATGACGTCTGAAGGATAGAACGTGTTTCTGCACAAAAAGATATAGAATAATAACTATACAACAATCCCAGTACTGAAGTGTCCAATTTACCTCTGTAAGAAGATTTGAATTACACTGTATGATGTAATTGTGTAGATTAGGATATATTTAATGTGCCTAAACAGCGTAACCCAGCAGTTTTAGAGATGATGTTTTGTGTTGCCTTCGCCAACGGGAAGAAGATGCAGCATATTGAGTCAACAACAACAGAGGTGACAAAAGAACTACAGAGACAGTAAAAATGCAGTTACAGCCACTGCACAAAAGCTTCTGTTGTGGACTGGCCCATTGTTGCTTTCCAATCAGGGGTCATGCAAGTTGTTTCCATAGAATTCAACTCCACTGGATTTCTCTGCCTGTCAATACATACAATACTGTATGCTATGGCTTTTGATGTGTCTACTGACAACTACAGAGAGAGAAAGACTGTTTTAGGCTTACAACAATTCATGAAGTGTATATTGTTTTTAAAGAATATAGCCTCATATATATATATATATATGCAAAGGCCTGCTAGGTGACAAATAGGCATTCTCCATGTTTCTCTTGTATCAAGTCACCTTATGACCAAGTCTGTCTCCATCACCATTCCTCAATATTATGATAATTGGATTGTTTGAACAGGTATTCAAACACAATACTTATTAATATACACATTTGGAGTGGGAAAGACACATTTATTAGAGACCTCAAATTCCTCACACTTACCCTATTGGAGGTTTTGTGGCTGTGTTGACTTCTCCAAAATCCATCTCTGCATGTGGCAATATCCAACTTCAATGGTAAACGTTTGGCTATCCTCAATATTTTCCTTTTGTCCTGTCATCTGTCATCAAGGACACCAAAGCTCTACTGATATCTAAGCCCGTTGATATCCAAATAACCGATAGAAGGACAAAAACAAAACAAAAAAAGTGTTGTTTTATCATTTATAATTCTTAAACATTGGTGATATTTTTCTAATGAAACAATAGTTGAGAATTGTGTGTGGTTACTTCTAGGCGACAATGCAGTCAACACAATGTCAGTAGGCTAGGCTATTTAAAAAAAAATAGACATTAGTTTCACATTAATTACAAAATAGGATTTATTGGTCCCTACAAAAGTGACTGCTCAAATTTGACAGTCATTTGCAGACTAAAGTCCTGCAACATAGTAACAGTTGTCTTCACAACAAAAAGTCGCAGCGCAGAGATAAAAATAACCGCAAAACATTCAGGGTGTGATAGGTATAATAGTTTACTTACGTCGACTCAAACATTGTTTAAATTCATATTCTCATAACAAGTCATTGCAAATCGATTTAGGAAATAATCCGTGTAAATGCCGGTTGTCCCTGTTCTAGTCCGAGCCCGCCTTCATCAGCACTGAAATGTCAATCATGCTCATTGGGAATTCACTGCCACTTCTTGCCAGCTCCAGAAGGCGAGCGAGCAGTAGAATTGGGACGCACTGAAAGGCAACAGTTTTCACCAGTCTCATTTTGTTTTACTGAGACCCACATTTAACTTAAAACACACTCACGTTTTGATCGCTGTTTATATATTAATACAACTATTCTACTAAATATGTAATATGCTAATAATTGCATATATCTCTGTGGAAAGAATGAGTCCATTTTATAGGCAGGCTGTAAAGTGACACTATCTGGACATAGTGAGCATATTAAAAGGTTATTTCTATTGAGTTAAACGAACGCATTGATCATGAAGAACTCACAGTTCCCAATTTCATAAATCTCTGCTTTATCCTATTGAAAATCCAACTACTTGAATTTAAACCCTGGATCCCAGAATCCCTTGCAATAATTAATTCACCCGCCCATTTCTTTGCACACAACAACAGCCGATATTACACACATATCGCATCGAAGAATATCGAGAGAACATTGATATTTCACTGTTCAAATAAAAAACTGAAGTGAACAGAAACTAAAAATATATCTGACTTTACAGTAATGTAATTCTAGTGTTAGATAGTTATCATTGCACAAAGATGATGGAACGATCTTAGTCTTCAGATCAGATATGGATCGATCAGTTGAGAATTGCAGGAAATCATGTTCACTTTTAACAACATGTTTGGTGTAATTATCATACATTTAATGAATAGTGATGGAGTTACAGCTTTGTCACAAATTCTGCCCACAGGAGGTCACTGTGTGACTTCAAACCACATAATATGCTGCAGCCTAACCCATTTCCACTGTGATAATACTGTAGTAAAGAGGAGAGGAACATTATGTGTGTGTGTGTGGGTGTAAAAGACTTGATTTACATGAATTACTGCAGTGGGCAAATTGGTGTCACAAAGTGTTTCTTGGTCTTAAACAAATCTACTTTGAAACTAAAGTATACACCTTACACAAATGTCTATAATTTTGAGTTTGCATCCCAATATTACACTTTATATACATCACAGAAGACTGAAATATGACAAAATTGTTTGACAGAGAAACACCAGATTTTTTGTGTGTTTAAAAAAAGTATGCAATTTGGTAAATTGACTGCAGGAAAGGGCTTACTTACAGTCCACATAAGATAACGTTTTTGGGTTCAAGGTGGAACCCTTTTTGGTATCAGGTCGAACCCCTTTGGGTTCCATGTACAGTGCCTTGCAAAAGCATTCACCTCCCTTGGCGTTTTCCCTATTTTGTTGCATTACAACCTGTCATTTAAATAGATTTTTATTTGGATGTCATGTATTGGGCATACACAAAATAATCCAAATTGGTGAAATGAAATGAAAAAAATGACTTGTTTCAAAAAAATTCTGAAAAAGAATAAACTGAAAAGTGGTACTTGCATATGTATTCACCCCCTTTGCTATGAAGCCTCTAAATAAGATCTGGTGCAACCAATCACCTTCCAAAGACACATAATTAGCTAAATAAAGTCCACCTGTGTGCAATCTAAGTGTCACATGATCTGTCACATGATCTCAGTATATATACACCTGTTCTGAAAGGCCCCAGAGTCTGCAACACCACTAAGCAAGCGGCACTATGAAGACCAAGACCAAGACCAAGACCAAGACCAAGACCAAGACCAAGACCAAGACCAAGACCAAGACCAAGACCAAGACCAAGTCAGGTCCGGGACAAAGTTGTGGAGAAATATAGATTAGGGTTGGGTTATAAAAAAATATCTGAAACTTTGAACATCCCACGGAGCACCATTAAATCCATTATTAAAACATGGAAAGAGGCACGATGAAGACCAAGGAGCTTTCCAAACAGGTCCGGGACAAAGTTGTGGAGAAGTACAGATCAGGGTTGGGTTATAAAAAAAATATCAGAAACTTTGAACATCCCACGGAGCACCATTAAATGCATTATTAAAAATGTAAAGAATATGGCACCACAACAAACCTGCCAAGAGAGGGCCGCCCACCAAAACTCAAGGACTAGGCAAGGAGGGCATTAATCAGAGAGGCAACAAAAATACCTTTTTGGCCATCAAGGAAAATGCTATGTCTGGCGCAATCCCAACACCTCTCATCACTCCGAGAACCCCATTCCCGCAGTGAAGCATGGTGATGGCAGCATCATGCTGTGTAGGTGTTTTTCATCGGCAGGGACTGGGAAACTGGTCAGAATTGAAGGAATGATGGATGGCGCTAAATATAGGGAAATTCTTGAGGGAAACCTGTTTCAGTCTTCCAGAGATTTGAGACTGGGACGGAGGTTCACCTTCCAGCAGGACAATGAGCCTGAGTATACTGCTAAAGCATCACTCGAGTGGTTTAAGAAGAAACATTTAAATGTTGTTGAATGGCCTAGTCAAAGCCCAGACCTGAATCCAATTAAGAATCTGTGGTATGAATTAAAGATTGCTGCACACCAGCGGAACCCATCCAACTTGAAGGAGCTGGAGAAGTTTTGCCTTAAAGAATGAGCAAAAATCCCATTGGCTAGATGTGCCAAGCTTATAGAGACATACCAAGAGACTTGCAGCTCAAGGTGGATCTACAAAATATTGACTTTGGGGGTGCAAATAGTTATTTACACTATTTCTTGACAAGAAATAAGACAAAAAAACTTAACTTGACTGTGTATAACTATTCACCCCCCCACACATTTTTTTTCTAAGAGTGTACACCCAAACCTCAGTCTAAAAATAGCAGTGTGAAACAAACCAACATTCATTATAATAAGTTCACAGTACCTCCTTCTAAGGGAGGTGAAGGAAACTGCAGCAGCAGTACTATAGTCTATTGTACAACAGGATAATACACACATCTTCAAGAGACTCAGAGAAGAAACACCAAAGAGCTAATTGATCATTATTCATGCCTGGTGAGTACTTTTGTCAACATCTAGAAACCTATTGAAGATATAAAATCTATACCTATTTCTATGGGTAACACAACAATTATTTATGCTTGTGACATTTTAGCATAAAAAATGAACAAAAATTACATAATTACTTGAAGTGATGAATAGAGTATAAAAAAGATAGCCGTTACATTACCGTACTCAATTTGTGCCCTAATTTAAATAGACTTTTGTTAATATACAATATAGTATGAATTATAGACTACTTACAGGGCACTCCAACCCTGTTCCTGGAGAGCTTTAGGTTTTCAATCCAACCCTAGTTGTAACTAACCTGATTCAGTTTATCCACCGGGTAACTATTAGAATCAGGTGTGCTAGATTAGGATTGGAGCGAAAACCTACAGGACAGTAGCTCTCCAGGAACAGGGTTGGAGAGCCCTGGCTATGACTTTCTAGATTTCTTTGACTGTGCAGTGAACACCTATAAGCACCTGAAGGTGTCAGAGCAGCCCCATAATCTGTATAATCAGCCTGTATAATAAACTAAATATGCTTCTCTGCTAAAATCTGGGTAAAAGATTTCAATTAATGTATCTTATTCGGTACATTTAGTAGTCTACCAACCTGGCCAGCAGGCATGCCAGCTAAGATAGTTAGACAAACTAGCTACTCTAACCTGATTGAAAGCCTGAAATGGCTTCTTGGTAGCTAGTTATGAGATTGGGAACCTATCTGGACTAGCTAAAGCCACCTTCATAAAATTGCTAGGTGCTAGTAGTATTACAGAGAAACAAACAAACAAAATAACAAAAAAATAGCTTGCATTTTTTATAAAACAGGACAAATCTGAGGGAACGGGAAAGAGGGCATGTGCCCCTGTGCTCTATGGGCATGACGCTTGTGTTTCTGTGTTTACTTGTTTGTTTGTTTGTTTTGATGAATATTCAGTACAATGATAATATTTCAAAGGGTCAACTTAAAGGGGAAATGTGTGATTGTTTTTACATTTAAATTAATGATATATAACCATTGATTTGTAGAGAGTATATCTTATCATTCATATAAACTGTTGTACACCAACAGAAATCTAAAATATAAGATTGTTTCACTCCATTATTTGTAAACAAACACTGTATAGCTTAAAAACATGTTAAAAAGTATAATGTTGATCTCATGGATGGTCAGTCCTTGCATCCATAGCTACAGTATGTATATGAATATGGAGCCAACAAGGTTAAAAATCTGTCACAGTGCCCTTGAGCAAGACACTTAATCCCAATTGCTCCAGGGGCCCTGGACAATGTTGACCCTGGCTGTGACCCCACTCCTGCATGTGTCTCAGGGGGAGTTAGGATATGCAAGAAACATATTTCCATTACAAACTTGAACAAGTAAAAAATTATTATTAGAATTAGTGGTTCCATTTCTCCAGCCCCATCCCTCAGCTGTTTATCCAAACAGTGGCAGGGTGGCTCCTTTTTTATTGTTTGAACTGCAGATTGCCACATTGACTATTCAGGTTGATTTTGAATGAAATCACTCCACCTTGACTAATAACAATACCATTTCTGTCTTTCTACAGACAAGGATATGGAGCCAACAACAGAATATAACTATTCCTCCTACTACGATGATACAGAAGGTGTATATAGATCAGAGCCCTGCAACAATGCCAATGTGAAGGAGTTTGGACGGGTGTTTCTGCCTACACTCTACAGCCTGGTCTTCATCGTGGGCTTCATCGGTAATGGCCTGGTGGTCTGTGTCCTGGTGATGTTTAATAGGGTCAGAAGCATGACAGACCTCTGTCTCTTCAACCTGGCTCTGTCTGACCTTTTCTTCATCATCTCCCTGCCTTTCTGGTCCCACTACGCCACCGCAGCCAAGTGGCTCCTGGGGGACTTTATGTGCCGACTGGTAACCGGACTATACATGCTTGGGTTTTATGGCAGCATCTTCTTCATGGTGATCTTGACAGTGGATCGCTATGTGGTCATAGTCCACGCTCACACCATGGCCAGGCCCAGATCAGTCAGAGTAGGGGTCACTCTGTCTCTGTTCATGTGGGCTCTCAGTCTCTGTGCCTCTCTGCCTACAATCATCTTCACCAAAGTAAATAATGAGTCTGGGCTTACAACATGTAAACCAGAGTATCCAGAGGGTAGCATGTGGCGCCAGGTTTCTTATTTAGAGATGAATGTCTTGGGTCTACTTCTCCCTCTCTCCGTCATGGTGATCTGTTATTCCAGAATTGTTCCGATGTTAGTCAATATCAAAACCACCAAAAAGCACAAAGCCATCAAACTGATAATCATCATAGTAGTGGTCTTTTTCTGCTTTTGGACCCCATACAATGTGGTCATTCTCCTGCGTTATCTGGAGACCCAGAGCTATTTTGGGGACTGTACAACTCACACGAACATAGACCTGGCAATGCAGTGGACAGAGGTGATAGCGTTCACACACTGTTGTTTGAATCCGATCATCTATGCCTTTGCAGGGCAGAAATTCATGAGTCTTGTCCTGAAGTTACTAAGAAAATGGATGCCAATGTGCTTCGCCAGGCCTTATGTTAGTGGGTTGTCTGAAAGAAATATCTCAGTCTATTCCAGGTCTTCTGAAATATCATCTACAAGACTGCTGTAGTTTGACTTGTATCCAGGCACACTTCGAATATAAAAACTCTGAGAAGGGAAAAGACAGTAAAAGATGTAAGGAAAAGGGGGATTTCTTTGAATGTGTGGCACTCATTCCCCCCTAACTGTGAATATATGCTTACATTAGATACTGTAGATATCAGTTGCTCTTTTGTATCTTTACATGCTCCAATTCCTTTGTTGATAGATACCTTTAAAGAGTGTTAGTTGTGTCCTCATGTGGTATTGTGTGAAGTGCGGAAAAAAAGTAAAGAAATTGACAGTATGTACAGTGCATTCGGAAAGTATTCAGACCCCTTCCCTTTTTCCAAATGTTGTTACTTTACAGCCTTATTCTAAAATGTATTCAATTAAGTGTTTTTAACATCAACACCTCATCAATCTACATACAATATCCAATAATGACGAAGTGAAAACATGTCTTTAGACATTTTGGCCACCTGGCCAAACTGAGCAATTGAGGGAGAAGGGCATTGGTCCGAGAGGTGACCAAGAACCCGATGGTCACCCTGACAGAGCTCCAGAGTTCCTCTGTGGAGATAGAAGAATCTTCCAGAAGAGCAACCATCTCTGCAGCACTAAACCAATCAGGCCTTTATAGTAGAGTGGCTAAACGGAAGCCTCTCCTCAGTAAAATGCACATGACAGTTTTCCACTTGGAGTTTTCCAAAAGGCACCTAAAGGACTCTCGGTCCATGAGAAACAAGATTCTCTGGTCTGATGAAACCAAGATTGAACTCTTTGGCCTGAATGCCAAGCGTCACGTCTGGAGGAAACGTGGCACCATCCCTACGGTGAAGCATGGTGGTGGCGGTATCATGCTGTGGGGATGTTTTTCAGCGGCAGGGACTGGGAGACTAGTCAGGATCGAGGGAAAGATCAACGGAGTACAGAGAGATCCTTGATGAAAACCGTCTCCAGAGCGCTCAGGACCTCATACTGAGGTGAAGGTTCACCTTCCAACAGGACAATAACCCTAAGCACACAGCCAAGAAAATGCTGGAGTGGCTTCGGGACAAGTCTCTGAATGTCCCTGAGTGACCCAGCCAGCGCCCGGACTTGAACCTGATCTAACATCTCTGGAGAGACCTGAAAATAGTTGTGCGCAATGCTCCTATCCAACCTGACAGAGTTTGAGAGGATCTGCAGAGAAGAATGGGAGAAACTCCCCAAATACAGGTATGCCAAGCTTGTAGCGTCATACCCAAGAAGACTCAAGGCTGTAATCGATGCCAATGGTGCTTCAACAAAGTACTGAGTAAAGGGTCTGAATACTTATGTAAATGTGATATTTCAGTTTTTAGCTTTTTTCAATTTGCAATAAAAAACAGTTTTTACTTTTATTGTGTGTAGATTGATTAGGGGGAAAACTATTGAATCAATATTAGAATAAGGCTGTAATGTTAAAAAAATGTGGAAAAATTCAAGGGGTCTGAATACTTTCCGAATACGCTGCACATATAGTTATATCTTTTTTTTAATTTAAAGATTGATTCACCCTTTTTCCTTCATTTTTGAGTTTGCATGTTATAGCTTTTTTCTTCTAAGAATGTGACAGAAACCTGACTGGGGCATTTGCTTTTTAACAAGCTAATAAATGTCACAACACTGCTGTCTGTTTAAAAAAAACACAAATAAAAAAAGCTGATACTGCTGTTTTGTAAATAGACAACACAATAGGACGTGGCATGAAACTTATATACTGTATACATGACTGTCTAGGATTTGTGATTACCTTGTCTTCATTTTTACCTTGTCTTCAATAACATGTTTTCTTTTTTATTTCAAACCACACTTTTGATAGTTTGTTCATGGTATAAGATATTCTGTATGTAATGGGCATTTAGACAATCTTGTTCAGTGACATTTCCCACCTGTACCTTTACTTGATGTTGACTTATTCAGCTTGGTCTACATGCACAGAGATACATCAATTCACACCAAAACAACTTAAACAACACAGGGACATAGCCTTGACATAGCTTACATGAAATAAGGAAGTGATGGCCAGCCACTTCTCGTTAAACCACAGAAAATGCGTTGTTGAACGAATCTTTCTAGGAAACACGTATTGTCAAACCTCATCTAATATGGAAGCAAACTATTGTAAGATAAGCACAAGAGGCTGGAAAAAGCCCAAAGCAGTGCCCCTAAATCATGTAAAAGATGAAGTGCCTTGCTCAAGGGCACAACGGCCGCACATGATGTTCTGATGCCAGCAACTCTGTGGCTGCCGGCACAGTCACACCAAATTTCCCCATCAGCCCTGAAATTCAAACCGGCAACACTTCGGTTACCAGCCTACTCCTTCTTCTACTACAGACATAACCCACACAAGGACTACTTCTATGAATAAAAGTTACGGAATTTACTTTCTAAGATGTTTAAGATGTACTCTATTCATTTGTGTCTTTCCATCTGAAAAGCAGTTCAAAGCAGCATCTACATGCGTGACAGATATCTGTATGTTTGGTGATATTTCCCTCACCCACACTCATTCCCAGACATTTAGTTAGAGGGCCATTACAGGAAACCCACATTTACACCTCAGCCTGCTCAATGCAGAAATGCAAAGAAATAGTTATCTAGAGCACACCTTACTAGAAAAAAGTTTCAGTCATTGGTACAAAAGAATAGAGTAGAGAAAAAGAGTAGTTTCCCAGCCAGACTGTTTCAACCAGCACACACGTTATCACCAGAGGGAAGGTTACATCATTCAACCTGTACATCAGAAAAGAAGATATTGGGGTAAATAAAATATATTTTCACTTCATGATAGCCTGCATATAGACATACAGCCTATAAATATATACGCAGGCATAGACAGTCTGTGAAGGGGTGTTAGCCTCACAGGAACTACAAAATGGGGTCGCAAAACAGGGGGTGTCAGTATTTAACAGGGGATGGTGGGTGATGTGTGAGATCATATGGCTTGTGGTTTGATTCTGGTTTAAAGAGGATGTAGAAATAGTCTTTAGATCCAATACTTTTTTTTGTGTCTGTCAATACATACATTGTGAGGGAAAAAGTATAGTTTTGAAAATTTTATTTTTTAATTTTGAAACATTTAGTTTTAAACAAGACATTGTATTAGTACATTAATATGGCCCTATGGGGTAATAGCTTTTCAAATAAATAGTGAGCATGTCAAAGCTTTTTAGCTGTTGTTCTTTGAACAACAAAAAATGTCAGTATTGAGCTTACATAACCTTGACAACAACAGTAATAAAAGCCTTGTTGTTAGACATAAGATTTCTGAAGATGTATTATAAGGGGCTGTTTCTTTGTTATCTCCATCAAGTATGTAAATTAGGTTCATTCCCACAGGTTGTTTTGAATGACCCATTTCTCTTCATATCAGTCATCATGGTGTTTTAAAGTTTATCATTACACTCTGTGATTCATTTGAAAGCATTATAATTCATATGAAAGAATCATTACCCAAGTTAAAACACTGATAGATTACATGTGGCTAAAGTATTTAGTGATACAATTATGATGCCATAATGGAGTACATAGGAGGATGAGTGACAAATAATAGCTTTAACATTTGAAGTTACATATGATTTTATAATCTCTGGCTGTGTACAGGTAACCATTCAGAACACAAGTAGGAACTAGAATACTAGAATAGACATTAACCTTCTAATGATGGGATAAAAGCCAGCCATTTTGGTCAGGGAGGATAAGATATTGTGTAAAATAATGAATTTGAAGAATGTTTCTGCACTGTATGTTTGTTAGCTAGCTAGCCAGACAGTTTTAGAGGAATGATTCCATGAATTTTTCAAATTCTATTCAAACAATGCAGTCAATCCACATTCATACACTGGCTGATATCAGTTGATGATAGGACTTAGACACATTGTAAATGCAACAAGTGCGTATCACATAATGGCACTACAAGAAAACAAGTACAGTGCACAAGTACTGTGAAATGCCTTTCTTGCAAGCTCTTTCCTAACAATGCAGTAATCGATACTAGTAGTACCATAAAATAAAGTAAAGTAGAACAAAAATACACGAGAAATAGAAATAAGAGGAACACGAGAAAGTAAGTAAGCTATATACAGGGTCAGAGCCAATACCATATACAGTATACAATGTGCAGGGATACTGGAGTGGTAGGGGTAGATATGTATAGAGTGCCTTGCAAAAGTATTCATCTCCCTTGGCATTTTTCCTGTTTTGTTGCATTACAACCTGTCATTTAAATATATTTTTATTTGGATTTCATGTACTGGACATACACAAAATAGTCAAATTGGTGAAGTGAAATTAATAAAAAAAATAAAAATTATAACAAAAAAAACTGAAAGTGTTGCGTGCATATGTATTCACCCCCTTTGCTATGATGACCCTAAATAAGATCTGGTGAAACCAATTACCTTCAGAGGTCACATAATTCATTAAATAAAGTCCACCTGTGTGCAATCCAAGTGTCTCATGATCTGTCACACAATCTCAGTATATATACACCTGTTCTGAAAGGCCCCAGAGGCTGCAACACCACTAAGCAAGCGGCACCACCAAGCAAGCGACACCATGAAGACTAAGGAGCTGTCCAAACAGGTCAGGGACAAAATTGTGGAGAAGTACAGATCAGGGTTGGGTTATAAAAAGATATCCGAAACGTTGAACATCCCACGGAGCACTATTAAATGCATTATTAAAAAAATGAAAGAATATGGCATCACAACAAACCTGCCAAGAAAGGGCCACCCACCAAAACTCACGGATCAGGCAAGGAGGGCATTAATCAGAGAGGCAACAAAGAGACCAAAGATAACGCTGAAGGAGCTGCAAAGCTCCACAGCGGAGATTGGAGAATCTGGAGAATAGGACCACTTTAAGCTGAACACTCCACAGAGCTGGGCTTTACGGAAGAGTGGCCAGAAAAAAAGCCATTGCTTAAAGAAAAAAATAAGCAAACATGTTCAGAGTTCGCCAAAAGGCATTTGTGGGAGACCAAACATATGGAGAAGGTACTGTGGTCAGATGAAACTAAAATTGAACTTTTTGGCCATCAAGGAAAACGTTATGTCTGGCGCAAACCCAACACCTCTCATCACCCAGAGAACCCAATCCCCACAGTGAAGCATGGTGGAGGCAGCATCATGCGGTGGGGATGTTTTTCATCAGCAGGGACTGGGAAACTGGTCAGAATTGGAGGAATGATGGATGGCGCTAAATACAGGGAAATTCCTGAGGGAAACATGTTTCAGTCTTCCAGAGACTGGGACGGAGGTTCACCTTCCAGCAGGATAATGACCCTAAGTATACTGCTAAAGCAATACTCGATTGGTTTAAGTGGAAACATTTAAATGTCTTGGAATGGCCTAGTCTAAGCCCAGACCTCAATCCAATTGAGAATCTGTGGTATGACTTAAAGATTGCTGCACACCAGCGGAACCCATCTAACTTGAAGGAGCTGGAGAAGTTTTGCCTTAAAGAATGGGCAGAAATTCCAGTGGCTAGATGTGCCAAGCTTATAGAGACATATCCCAAGAGACTTGCAGCTGTAATTGCTGCAAAAGGTGGCTCTACAAAGTATTGACTTTGGGGGGGATGAATAGTAATGCACGCTCAATTTTTTTGTCTTATTTCACGATAAAACATATTTTACAACTTCAAAGTGGTAGGCATGTTGTGTAAATCAAATAATACAAACCCCCCAAAAATCTATTTTAATTCCAGGTCGTAAGACAACAAAATAGGAAAGATGCGAAGGGGGGTGAATACTTTCACATGCCACTGGAGGTTAAAGGTGACTAGGCGTCAGGATATATGATAAACAGAGTAGCAGCAGTGTATATGATGATTTTATGTGAGTGTGTATGCGTGTGTGTAGTCAGTATGAATGTGTGTGCATGTTATGTGTGTGTGTGAGCAAATGGTTTGTGTGCTTGTGTTGGAGGTTCAGTGTGAGTGTGTGTGTGAGTGAGTGTGTAGAGTCAGTGTAAAGTTTAAATACAATAAAAGGGTCATTGCAAATAGTCTGTGTAGCCATTTTGTTAGCTATTTAACAGTCTTATGGCTTGGGGGATAGAAGCTGTTCCGGAGTCTGTTGGTGTCAGATTTGTTGCTCCGGTACCACTTGGTGTGCCGAAAGGAGAGTGAAGAGTCTATGCCTTGGGTGACTGGAGTCTAACCATTTTCCTTTCACATTGCCTCATATTGAGGTCCTGGATGGCAGGGAGCTCGGCCACAGTGATGTACTGGGCTGTCCACACCACCGTCTATAGTGACATTTATAGACTGTTGACATACATACTGAACAAAAATATAAATGCAACATGCAACAACGACTTTACTGAGTTACAGTTAAGGAAATCAGTGCACAAGTGCAAAATATAAGGAAATCAGTGCACAAGTGCAAAATATAAGGAAATCAGTCAGTTGAAATAAATTTGTTAGACCCTAATCTATGGATTTCACATGACTGGGCAGGACCGGAGCCATGGGTGGGCCTTGGAGGGCATAGACCCACCCACTTGGGAGCCAGGCTCAGCCAATCAGAATGGGTTTTTCCCCACAAAAGGGCTTTATTACAGACAGAAATACTCCTCAGTTTCATCAGCTGTCTGGGTGGCTGGTCTCAGTGTATTTTAGAGGCTATTTATACAGAAACTTTACATAAAACCCGTATAAACTGTATTTATAATTATATGTTCATATTTTAGGTTGACAATAATTCTATTACACAATTTCTAATATCATATGCCTTTAACATGTGTTTCAGATATCACATATCCGCATATGTAAAATCAGGATTATGCCTCTACTGCCATTCATTCCAATAAGACTGGTTTGGATTTCTCCTTGACCAATATGGCTTTCATTTAAACCCATTCTGGAACTTTGAGGGTTTATGACATAGCCCTAGTAGTAATTTAATAGGATCTCTATGACAAGGATGCACACAATACAGCATTGATTGTTAACTAACAATTCACACCATCCTTTTTTCCTCAGTAAGATGAACACAACCGAGGCCACCAGCACAGACAATTACTATGGCAACTCTGAAAGCCCTTGTAGCACTGACACCAGTCTAACTCAAGGGTCCAACTACCAGCCCATTCTCTTCTACCTGGTGTTCACCCTGGGTCTGACAGGCAACAGTCTGGTGCTCTGGGTCCTCCTCAAGTACATGAAACTGAAGACAATGACAGACATCTGTCTGCTGAACCTAGCACTATCTGACCTGCTCCTCGCCCTCTCTCTGCCTCTCTGGGCCTACCACGCCCAGGGTCATGAGTTTGAAGGGGACAGTCCGTGTAAGATCATGGCTGGTGCCTACCAGGTGGGCTTCTACAGCAGCATCCTGTTTGTGACCCTGATGAGTGTGGATCGCTACCTGGCCATCGTTCACGCCGTGGCCGCCATGAGGGCCAGGACGCTGCGCTACGGAGCGCTGGCGAGCATCATCGTCTGGGTAGCGTCCATCAGCGCTGCTCTCCCTGAGGCCATCTTCGTAGCGGTGGTGAGGGAGAATGACGAGAACAGTGGTACAAGTTGCCAGCAGATTTACCCAGAGAACACAGAGAAGACATGGAAGTTGTTACGGAACTTTGGTGAAAACGGAGTGGGGCTCGTCCTATGTCTGCCCATAGTGGTCTTTTGTTACATCAGTATTCTCACTGTCCTACAGAGGTTAAGGAACTCCAAAAAAGACAGGGCCATGAAACTGATATTCGCCATCGTGGGTGTGTTTGTAGTCTCCTGGGTCCCTTACAACGTTGTGGTTTTCCTCCAGACCCTTCAGATGTTTGACATTGGGAATAGCTGTGAGGCTTCAACACAGCTTGATATAGCTATGGAGGTGACAGAGACCATAGCTCTGGCTCACTGCTGTGTCAACCCAGTCATTTATGCTTTTGTAGGAGAGAAATTCAGAAAGTGTTTGGGCACTGTGCTCTCTAGATATCCGCTGTGTAAGAAGCTCAGCAAACATGCAATGGTGAGCAGCAGAGGATCAGAAAACGAGACTTCTAACACAGCTGTGTGATTGTACTGCTGACAGACAATACTTCCATTGCTGAAAACCTGTTTGATGCATTTTCATTGACAAAAAACACTTCAGTTGGAAAGCAGCAAGTAGAGCAGAAGACCAATTTCTGTGTCGTGTGGAATAATGAAGTATTCTTCTGAACACAGACTTGCATATAAATGAAGTGTAACTGTATAATATTTCACTTTAAATGTATTTTGATGAGCTCTGACTATTTGCTAAAGGGTGATGGGCTGTTTATGTTTTGATTATCCATGTATGTATTCCATGTACAGTACAAGCCTGCACACATTTTTGCTATAACATAATATCATTATGTTTTGCATAGAGATTATCTCAATTTCTATTCTTATTGTATGCACACGTTTTTGTTATAACATTAAAACACAACCAGGGGCAGGGTTGTGGCCAGAGGACTGCTGCTGGATGGCCGGTGGCTATCTGGCTACTCATTGGCTACATTTGCTGGCCAAATATTATTTTGGTAGAATTTTGACCCTCCTTTGATTGAGGACCTGTTTTGGTATTAACTTGAACTTGGACATCAAATCAGGAATTTGACCTTTTGAATTATTTTGAACTTTGTTGGCTGAGTAGGTATTTGTGTTCCTTTCAGGAGGGTTTTCTCAATAAATAAGCCTGTGCATTTTGTTGTACTGAAACATATTTGTTCTGCATTGTATTGTCATTTTATGCTGCTGCTGTACCCCCCTATAATCCAATCTGCACCACAATATATTTTATTCAGTTGAAGATGCTAAATTCAAAGATGAGACAGACAACAATCCTGCTATATCTGTCAATAGGTTCAAATCTTCTTTACAGTAGGTTTACTTAGAATTGTTTGGATCCAGAAAACACACATATCAATCTATTATATATCAATGTATTGTAATTGTTCAAAGACAGGAAGTATATCAGCAGTCACCATATTTTGACAATTGAATGCTAGCAATGAAGCTAGACTAATGCATCTCTCAGTCATGACACAAAATTGGTTCCGTCTTCAGCTAACCACTTCTCAGTAAAGTTAGTTGCCTGAGCACCACTATGAGTTTGCATCATCTACAGGATATCCTGCTTGGTGGTGAACATGTCTGCAGCACAGATCAAGCTTTTAGGAGTAGTGGCACTCCTCTGTTCAAATAAGATAATACATTAATGATCTTGAAAAAGGGTCCACAGTGTTCAATAAACTAAACCAAGCATTCCAAGCATTCATGATGCACAGGGGATGTGCAGGTACATATGCATGCCATTTGGACTTAAATCTGAACTCAGCTATGCAGTATAGTTTGGCCACATCTATCCGCCCACACCACCCCCCACCCCTGCCAAAGACATCTGTTGGAGAAAAAAAACTGCAGATATAGGTTCCCTTGCTCTTGACCTTGTTAAGAGTCACTACAGCCCCCAGAACTACTGTCACATCAGAGTGTCACACCCAGAGAGACAACTCAACCCAGTTTGACAGTGAGTATATTATGCTTACTGAATGTGAGGGTTGGCTTTAGGATGCTTTGCAAAAGTTACTCTTCTGTGCATAGTGTTGTACAGTATCTTGAATCTTCAACATAGTGTCTCTGCAGGCTTCATTCAGCCTTTTGCCATTCAAGTCATTGTCATTTATTTATTTTTTGTACGTAATTTTATTAGCAAATTTCATCAAATGAATTGCAGTCCTGTAATTAGCAATGAATAAATCAAAACAATTTCAGTGGTCATTTTTTATATTTTATTTCAGGAATGAATATCACTGGATTTCCTGTTCACACCACGACAGGGTGGGACTTTATATTTTTTATTTGACAAATAGCTCTATTTGAATATTAATAGTATCATCAATTAATACATTTATCATAATAACTTATAATAATTACATCATTGCTGTAAATAATGTAATGTCATATTTTATGCTGTACAACATGGGCCATTGATACATGCGCCTGTAATTGAGAAGCTCAAATCATTGGTAATGAATTTCAGGGGGAACATCACAACCATTCCCTTCAACTCTGTGAGTGTTGAGAATGGGAATTCATCCAGTTACTCATATGAGAACTCATCCAGTTATGCATATGAGAACTCATCCAGTTATGCATATGGGTAAGTTAATAAGGTCTAAAATGTCTGACTTTTAGAAACACATATTTTGAGGAAAGAGTGCAATTGGTGGTACAGGATTTCTGCCCCAATCTTCCAATCATGTTTTAAAAAATGATATGTTGCTCATAGAAATAAAGTACTAATTGCATTTACTCCATTGTACTGTAAATATTGTTGTTTGATGGAACACATTTTGATAATAAGCACAACTTTCAGATTGTGTCTTTAAGAATCTTCATTCTTATCATTGCTGCTTGGTTCATTCTACTCGTCTGGTCTTTTACAGCACACATTTTGCAGACACATTTGAAGTAACCACATACGACTATGGTGACTATGATGATGGCGTTTGCAAGTACAAGGCACACGGAGCCAGCTTCCTGCCAGTGCTGTACTCTCTCTTCTTCATCCTGGGGTTTCTGGGGAACGTTCTGGTCCTGTGGGTCATCCTGCTGGGGGTGAAACTACGCAACATGACCGACGTGTGTCTCCTGAACCTGGCCTTGGCAGACCTGCTCCTGGTCTGCACCTTGCCTTTCCTGGCACACCACGCTACAGATCAGTGGGTGTTTGGTGATGTCATGTGCAAAGTGGTCCTCGGCGCCTACCACATTGGCTTCTACAGTGGCATCTTCTTCATCACCCTGATGAGTGTGGACAGGTACCTGGCCATAGTCCATGCTGTGTACGCCATGAGAGCTAGAACACGGAAGTACGGGGCCATCGCTGCCGTCGTGACCTGGCTGGCTGGATTCCTGGCCTCGTTTCCTGAGGCACTGTTTCTTAAAGTGGAGAAACACAACGAGAAAGAAAATTGTCGCCCTGTCTATGATGACAGGGCTTTGGTCATTTTTGGCCTTTTCAAAATGAACACACTTGGTCTGCTAATCCCCCTCGTCATCATGGGGTTCTGCTACACACAGATAGTGAGAAGGCTGCTCAGTCGCCCATCCTCCAAAAAGCAGGCCATCAGACTCATTCTCATTGTGGTTGTGGTGTTTTTCTGCTGCTGGACTCCGTACAACATGACGTCATTTTTCAAGGCCTTGGAGTTAAGTGAGGTCTACTCAAGCTGTGAGAGTAGCAAAGCCATCAGACTCACTCTACAGATCACAGAGGCCATGGCCTACTCCCATAGCTGCCTGAATCCCATCCTCTATGTGTTTCTGGGGCAGAAGTTTAGAAGGCATCTCATAAGACTGATTAACAAGGTTCCCTGCAGGCTGTGTCAGTTCATGAAGAACTACCTGCCCCTGGACTTCAGAGCCTCGAGGACAGGATCTGTCTACTCACAGACCACCAGCGTGGATGAGAGGTCTACTGCCGTGTGAACAGCAACTTAACTGCAAAGACAAATACATCTAACATCACATATACTGTTCATTACAAAACATATGTAAATACCAAATCCAGTGTCAAATACAATCATCTGAAAATAATAAAGTACTGATTCAGGTGCATGGCAAAGTCAGGAAATTGTCACTCATCTCAGAGTTTCACACCAGAGGGTTGATTTTTACAGAAATCAACCCAATCAATATAAATTCCACAAACCATTTAATTTCCCTTTGTATAGTATTTTCTCTAGTACAGTATATCTATTTGAATATCTTTGGCACATTTTGCAATGTCATCATTTTCTTATAAAATGTATTGTAAATCTGCTAGCACATGTCAATACAGTGATACTTTTTGATTCTATGTAAATAAATCTATTACAGTAACTTCATCCCCTGTTGCATGTAGCAATTATTCAAATGAAAGTACTGCCAAGATAATGTAATCAAGATATACTCAATGACCAACATGTTCTCATGTGTAAGTGCTAGAGAATATGTGAATGATGGTGCCACCACAGACCAATATCTCTTACTCCTGTTAGCAATCTCACCACAGAGTGAGAGACACCGCCGGTGCCTTACAATGTGTACACAAAATCTAATCCTAATGTGATTCACTGCAGTATTGTAACATGTTTTATATAACATGTTTATATATCATTATAATGGGGATGCAGATGACATTTAGACTTTAACACATTCGCCTGATTTACTTGCTATCATATTTAATACTTAAAACAGCGCTCTGCACAGAAGCACACACCAACCTTAAACCAACCTTTTTTTTCTTGAAGTGAGTCAGTAAATACATACAGAAGTGCAATACAGGGCTGACTCTAGCATTTTGGGGGCCCTAGGCAAGATTTATTTGGAGGGCCCCAAACCTCGCAACAAAATATTTTAGTGGCCCCCAAAATGTGGAGATAATTGTTTTTGTTTTAAAGTTAATTTCATGCAATTCTACACATTCTGCCATGGTGTGTGAAGAAAATGTAAGTTTTCTGTTATTTTGCCATTGGGCAGCACATTTCTTGAAATTCTACTCACTTTGCCATGGGGAAGAGAGAAACAAGTGCATTTTAAAGCAAATTTCCTGCAATTCTACACATTTTGTAATGATTTATGCCATGCTAATATCACATCTGAGTGAGAATGACTAAAACCTATGGGGGCCCCCTGGAGGTCAGTGCCTTGCATGCCCGGTCAGTATTCGGCCATGATTGCTACAAATTTAGATAGCTGGCTAGACTAACTATCCAAAAATTGGTAGCTGACATGGCTAATTGAGTGATTTTCAGTGACTGACATAACAAGAGAGACATTTTTTATTTTATTGGACCTGCTGTATTCTACTATTGTTATTCTCAATATTAAGTTGAGGCCAGAGTTCCTAAATCTTTTTTTATATATAAATATATATACTGTATATATACAATGCATTCGGAAAGTATTCAGGCCCCTTGACTTTTTCCACATTTTGTTACTTTACAGCTGTCAGACGGTGGGTGTAGCTGGTGCATGAAGTCAGGTGCAGGAGAGCAGAGATGAGTGAACAACGTACTTTACTTAAGAAAAATATCACAAAGTCACAATACCAATGTGTGAACAATAACGGTTGCCACAAAACACGGGTGAACACAGCACCCTGAAAAAAAACAGCCGGCAACGTACCGACCTAAACAAAAAACAATCACACAAAAAGACATGGGGGAAACAGAGGGTTAAATACATGACCAGTAATTGGGAAATGAAAACCAGGTGTGTGGGAAAACGAGACAAAACAAATGGAAAATGAAAAATAGACCGGCGACGTTGACCGCCGAACACCACCTAAACAAGGAGAGGCATTGACTTAGGCCGAAGTCGTGACAACAGCCTTATTAAGTGGATTCAATAGTTGTTTTCTTCATCAATCTACACATAATACCCCATAATGACAAAGCAAAACTTTATTTGTATTTCTTTGCAAATGTATTACAAATAAAAAAACGTAAATAAATATTCAGACCCTTTACTCAGTGCTTTGTTGAAGCACCTTTGGCAGCGATTACAGCCTCGAGTCTTCTTGGGTAAGACGGTTCAAGCTTGGGACACATGTATTTGGGGAGATTCTCCCATTCTTCTCTGCAGATCCTCTCAAGTTACAGTATGTCAGTTTGGATGGGGAGTGTTGCTGCACAGCTATTTTCAAGTCTCTCCAGAGATGTTCGATCGGGTTCATGTCCGGGCTCTGGCTGGGCCACTCAAGGACATTGAGACTTGTCCCGAAGCCACTCCTGCGTTGTCTTGGTTGTGTGCTTAGAGTCAATGTCCTGTTGGAAGATGAACCTTCACCCCAAGCTGTGGCAGGAAGGGAACGATAAGACTAGCGCGGTATGGAGCAGGTTTTCATCAATGATCTCTCTTTACTTTGCTCCATTCATCTTTCCCTCGATCCTGACTAGTCTCCCAGTCCCTGCTGCTGAAAAACATCCCCACAGCATGATGCTGCCACGACCATGCTTTACCGTAGGGATGGTGTCAGGTTTTGTCCAGACGTAACGCTTTCCGGGGGCCCTAAGCGACCGCTGATGTAGCTTATGCCTGGAACTGGACCTGAAAGGAAGAAATGATTAACTGTCCTTCGGCATACGTAGTTCTGTTAGAATAGGCTCACATACTACAGGGACTGTGGCTACAGTCTGAAACAGCCCAGTGACCTAAACACACAGAGATAGATAGCTGTTTACCGCTTCCTGTTGACAGGCCTACATGCTGATATAAAACCATATCTTCACACATGACAATATAATTCACAACAAGGTATTTTTTGGGTTGAGCCAGCCAGACGGTTTTGTGTAAGCTGAATATAAAATGGGGGGACTTAGATAATGAAAATAAAGGAACACAAAGCCAGAGGATTGTGCCATGTAATCATTTTTACACAATTTAGCAATAAGCAGTATTACTAACCTTGTTTCAAAAAGAGCTAATTGCAGGCATAGCTTTTAAATCTATGGGAAGGTCATATTCTGACACTGATAATGTAATTACAGATAACCAACAAAGAACCCTAAGCAACAAAGGACAAATCTTACACACATGCTAAAAAAAAAATAAAGTTACATTTCACTAAAAAGCATCAGATAAGGAAGCAATTGTGATGGGTCCGCACTCAAAATGATGTCACATAAAGATGACCTCATAAAAATAAAAAATAAAAACATTTTACTGAATCAGGATAGCGTACAAAGATGCTTTGGCTTAACAGACTTCTCCAGTGAGTAGGTAAAACATTTTTAAAATCAGGAACAACTTTTGTATATGAGCAACTGTAACAGTTTTGCTTCTGTCCCTCTCCTCGACCCTACCTGGGCTCGAACCAGGGACCCTCTGCAAACATCAACAACTGACAACCTCGAAGCATCGTTACCTATCGCTCCACAAAAGCCACGGCCCTTGCAGAGCAAGGGAAACAACTACTTCAAGGTCTCAGAGCGAGTGACGTCACAGATTGAAATGCTATTAGCGCGCATCGCTAACTAGCAAGCCATTTCACACCGGTTACACTCACCCCCCCTTTGATCTTCTCCCTTTCCGAAGCAACCAGTGATCCGGGTCACGGCACCAATTGAAACGCTACTAACTCGCACCGATAACTAGTTAGCCATTTCACACCGGTTACACAACCAGTAAGCAGCAGTTGCTTCTAAGATTGCCAGTCAATTGCCAATCGGTGATGTGGCTTCTCTGGTCTACCTGTATATGTTACAATCACAAAGAAATACAAAATGACAGGATATGGGAGCGGGCACAAAGGGCAATTGGGGTTATCAGGTGTGAACCATTCATGAATCAATTCCCTTAGATGTCCACTCACTTGGGTATATTTATGAATTCCCGAGATAGCTTTCCAAAGAACATCAGGCTAGGTCGTTCATACACCACTGCAATGTTTTACACCTGTTGTGTCCTGTGCATGTGGCAAATAAACTTTGAAACTTGAAACTTTGGCGGAATGTGGAATCTTTTAATTTCATAAATTCATACTCTTATACAAGTACACCGTCCATATCATATTTTATCATTTGTGAGTCAGCCCCACATTATGTAGCTACTAATACTACTATTACATTTGATCAGCCAGCCTGGTCTCATAGACTAGACATAATAGTAAATGTACATCAGGGACACCCAAATTAGTATGATATGCAACGTTTGGTATGAAAACAGACAGTTACTTAAGGCAAAAAAGAAAGTAGGGTGGTTGGTCGTGGTTGATGGGTGGGAGTTCAAATCTCATCTAGGACAACATTAGCATTTTAGCTAATTAGCAACTTTTCAACTACTTACTCCTTTTACCTACTTTGCAACTGCTTAGCATGTTAGCTAAGCCTTCCACTAAACCTTTTAGCTAAGCCTTCCCCTTCCCCTAACCTTAACCCTTTAACCTTTCTCCTAAACTTAATCCTGACCCTAACCCCATAACCCTAAGCCCTAGCCTAGCTAACGTTAACCAGCTAGTGTCATATGTTTTGCAAATTTGTAACATATCGTAGGTTTTGAAAATTCGTAACATATAATACAAATTATAATTTGTGTGACTTGTATCTGTACAGGGTGAACTCTAAATTACTCTATGCAAAGGGGTTTTATGATATTTTCTCATTTGTAATTTCCTAAGCTTCCTTGTTCATGCTTTGTCATGTAAATTAACCTTAGGATCTACATGCCTAGAATTATGTTTTGTTAATGTCAGTATTGTCTTTTAACTTAGGCGTTATGCTTTGTATGTGAATCCATTCATATTACAAAGTTATAAATAATACTTGCTTTGATATTCGCTTCTCATGACCATTCCTTGATCTGAGTCAGCTAAACACATAGTACTTAATGGCACATGGATTCATTATGTTAAATGGAGTGAGATATACTTTTTAAGAGACTTTGATAACATATTAATTGCATAATCTTATTATGGGTCGCATGTGAGGTATATTTAATATACACATTTCCAATATTACCACATTACAATGTCTGATGATTGATTAAAATAAATGGATAATAATATGCTAGTTGGAGCTGAATTGTTAGATTTCATTGCAGCCTGATGTTATTGATCATACATTGTTATTGAAAAAACAAACTTATGTGTCACGTTCTGACCTTAGTTCTTTTGTTATGTCTTTGTTTTAGTATGGTCAGGGCGTGAGTTGGGTGGGTTGTCTATGTTCCTTTTTCTATGTTGTGTTTTGCGTTTGGCCTGGTATGGTTCTCAATCAGAGGCAGGTGTCGTTAGTTGTCTCTGATTGAGAATCATACTTAGGGAGCCGTTTCCCACCTG